>NC_091506.1:5537710-5680210 GCF_947461875.1 Haliaeetus albicilla
CAGACCTCAGATAGTGTTGTAACATGTTTCAGAAAAATAGCACTTTTGTAGATAGTTGTGGAAGTTGGGTGTTTGGTTTATTTTTCAGATGATGGGAGGAAGCAGTAGCAGAATTCTTGCATGCATAATCAGTAAGAACTTTCCAGAAGCTCTTTATTCTAGCTATTTTCTTTTAAAGCTGTGTTTACTCTAAGAATTCGGCTGAGGCAGTTGAAATATGTGGCTGCCGTGTAGAACAAAATACACTGTGTGTTTTGTTACTCTCCTTGTTCTGCTTTGACTTGTGCAAACAGTTTTAATCCAAAGGAAGAGATCATATGGTCTGTGACTGCGGTATCGTACAATCCAGTTTAGGGTGCAAATTACCCTCTTACAGCACATCCTGACATTGAATAGTCTTGTCTTGAATAGACTGTAAATAGAGTGTATCCTTCTCTTTCACAAGGCCTTGGAGCAGGAAGCCACATGCCTTAGCTCTCCAGTGTTGAGGAGCCAGCACATCTGTGTGACCATGCACCTGCATGTGGCTGGAGATGTTCAAATACTGTCTTTAGAGCAGATTTTGAACATTAAACACACATCGCTGGTTGTAAACGGCCCCTGCACGCTGCTGGGGATTCGGCACCTGAAAGGCCATTTCCCAAAGCACGGAGCAACCTCTGCCGAGCTTGGCAGCGATGGACCCTTCCAGTCCAGGGCCAAACAGCTTGTTTTGGAGAGGTCGTGGGGCCACAGTGCTATTTCTTGGGAGGCTCTCTGTTGTGTTGGCATCCTGCGTGGAAAAGGTACGGGCAGCCACAGGGGTGCTTATGATTGCTTCTTGTTGTTGGCCCAGGCAAGCTAGAGAGGCTGCTTGTTCGGTGCCCAGTTGCTCCTCTCTGCTGTTGCCTCTCCCAGCCGTCTCTGATGGTGGCTTAGAGATGGGCACTGCTCTGCAGCCATGGGTGAATGCAGAAAAGGGATTAAGAGCTTGGCTTCCTGCATCCTGACTCAAAAGTAGGCATATGTGCTTTTTTTGGTGAGTAGAAACAAATCGGTTTCGACAGAGCTTTTTTAGGGAGTTTTCTCAGGCACAGGATGAAATTTTGAGGTGGAAAAAATTCACACATTTTTTTCCCCTCTATTGGGCCGGTGTGGTGAGGACCAACTGTATTTTTGGGTGCTTGGGATCCATGTGTGTCACTGTTGAGCATGTGGCTGTTGAGGAACATGTGCAGTACGTACACGTCTCCTGCACAGAAATGTGGTGGGGTGGGATCCTTGCTCTGGACCCAGACTGGAGCTGTTCCTGGGAAAGAAAACATCAAGACAAAACTGGGGAGGAAAGCACCTCTTCTGTCCCACTTAACTCTGTTCTGGCTGATGCTAAAACGGTATGTTGGGTACTTTCATAGTGTGTGTGTGTATGTGTGTTAGCTTATGCACCAATGTTCATAGGCACATGTACGGTTTCTCTTCCGCATCGTGCTGTCCTAGCTGTAATCTGATAGGCATAGCCCATGGACAGGGCAGGGCGAGGAGACTGTGTCTGTTTCCACAAAAGCTTAGCTAAGTGCATTTTTCTTATTGTGTTATGGGCCTGATTCTTGAGGGGGGTTAGACGCTCTCAGTTGTGGGTGCTCAGCATTTTTGCAAGTCACCCTGCTCAGAAGTTGGTGGTTACTTTTTTTTTTTTTTATGGGAAAAAAGCATTTTTCCATTTGCTTCTCCATAAACTGAAACCACTAAAGAGCCCTTGCTTAGTTTTCCACACAAGCGCACACTGATGGGAGCATGAGAGGGACTGCAGGTCTTAGGAGGCTTTAAGTGTGTGAAAACAAGAAGTCCTAATGAAAATGGTTTTGCAACTTAATTGTAGTGGGTGTGCCTTTGTTTGCGAAAAGAAATGAAAGTGCTGGAGGCCGAAGTGCTTTCTTTATCCTCAGAATAGCAAGCGGTATAAACTTCCCCGGCCAGTTTTGCCAAGGTGCCCGAGACCTGCAAGTCCCTGCAGACCTTTGGCACGCTGCTCATTGGGACCCTTCCTGTGGACTTTGAGCCCTGAGCCATCCATCCTTGCATTGCTCTCCAGAAATACCATGTTTTGTACAGTGGACCTTTCTTGGGCTGCTTCTTAAAAGGTGGCTTGTTCACATCACAGGCTCACTGCATTTGGGGAAGCCAGCGTGTCTTTCCCAATGGTTTTGAGATTCGTGACTTGCCCTCTGGATGGAGATGCGGACCTCCCTGTAGCCAGCGTTAAGCCTATTGAAGGCGAGGGGCTTGTTCCTCCTAGCACGCTGTCCTGAACCCTGTTGGAGTAGTCCATGAACGCCTGGAGATCTGGTGGGGCCAGAAGCTCTGCTGCCTTCTGCTTCAGCCTCCTCAGCTACCCAGTGCCCCATAGAAACAGGATCCATTTTAAATAGATGCTGTTTGCAGCATCTTAGACTTGCTGTGTGAGGATGAGAAATGTTAACATAAATTCTTTAAATAACATGTAGTAGTGTTGAATGCACAGAATTATAAAACATTTTTATATTCTGAGACTCATTTGCATCTTCACATTAAAAACTGTGGTTTTCTTTTGAGGGAATGGTTGCAAGATCTGATTTGTTTTGAAATCAAAGCTAAATTTGTGTTCTTGCTTTCCTCTTTGCCCTTCATTTGACAAATTTTTCTTGTTCTATAAATACAGAAATGTAAACAATGGCTAATCCTTAGCAACAACCTGGAAAGTTAACATTTCTCTCCAGCTCCTATTATAATTAATTCAGACACTCTGAATATGATGTGATTTACACATAGTATTCCTAAGGCCAGGAGGTACTAATATCTTGTTAGAGAACTGAAGAAAATAACACGCTTTTGTGTGTGCCATACAACATAATTGCACTGCATTTTCTTTCATAAGAAGATGTTTAAAGATGCTTTTTACTTTACATTTGAAAAATGGAAGGCTTCTGCTTTTGCATTTGGCTGAAATTGTCTTAAATGTGTTTTCCTTCCTGCAGCAGTCAACATTGTCAAAACATTTTGCAAAGTACATTTTAATAATATGGGTTAAGACCATCATTATATTAATCTAATTCTCGGTGTAGGTAAATTCGTAAGATGCTTCTACTTTGCCATAAAAGTTTTTCACAGTAAACATCGTCTGTTTTCCCTGTGCAGAAAAGAAAGAGATAATATAGTCGATGTAAGGATAAATCTCTTCCATTAAAATCGTTAAAATATGGCTTGAACAGTCTTTCTCTCATGGTCCATCCTTTTACTTTATTTAATTTTCATTTAATTTTGTTTTGTTCTGTTTATGTTTGTTCAGGGAGTGTTTTTGTAGTGTTAATCTATGTAAGCCACATGCAGTTGAAAACTGCGACTCCCAAAAGGCTGTGATTAAAACATTATGGATGTGGCAAACCACAAATGCAAAAGTAAGTTTACATTTAGATTTTCTTCATAAAATATTTTATTCAAGTTTTGTAATACCTTGGTATCGTGGTCAGCATTGCCATAAAAATTCTGTGTTATATGGAATGATACAATCTGTGAAGCATTTCCCATTATGTAGACACCATGTCTTTAAATTATAGCAATTTCTTAAGATTTTAAAGCAAAATGAGCTCTTAGAAGTGTGATTAATAGCAGGGAATGAGGCTAACACTGGGTCATCAATGGCACTCCATTACAAAAAAGGTTGGACTAATAAAAGCATCCATCTATTTGACCAATAAAGCATTTGAATGATATGCTTATAGTTTTTATCATACCGTAGTTACTTTGTACTGAATAAACTGTGATTTTACGTGCTGGAAAAGGAGCATGGAACAGGCAGCACGGCTGAGGTGAGAGCAGTTGTCTCAAGTAGGGAAATATCAGGACTTTTATGTGAAGCTTGATGTTTTCAGAAGCCTTCAGGTTGCGGTGTCTAAATTTTTGAAGCCGCTGTGAAATATCTAAATCCCCCGTGACCCGTGCCTGCCTGCCCACAGTCGTTCGGTGAGGCTGGCCCTCGCTGTCCTGCAGGGAGGGGAGAAAGGAGGGTATTGTGTGTAATCATTAATTCAGAGTTAGGTCCCCAGCAGCCCCAGACATCAGAAATACTCTGCTGAAGCACAGGAAATGGGGCAGCACTTCTGTTTTCCTGGTGTGCGGACGCCAACCCCGTCCTCGAGTCGCACCTTTCATCCTGCCCGCTATTATGCTGTCAACCTGATGTATTAAAAAATACGCGGTTGCCTGAACAATACTGCATTTGGGGTTTATTTAAATACCTGTCTTATCAGTAGGTTGTACTGATTTCATGGTTTTGAACCTTTTTTTTTTTTCACTACAACAAAAGGCTAAATATTTTCTGAAAAAGAAAATGAAGGTTCTTGGCCAGCCACGGATGTCCAGGATTGTGCTGTGAAGAAAAGTACCAAATATTCTAAAACTTATGAAAAAATGGTGAGGGGGGAGGCTTGTGGCCATGACGCTGTTTGCACATGAAATGCCAGGGGAGGGGAGATGAATGCCTGGGCCAGCTGTGACCTTGGATGCTTCATCTATTCAAAATGGGGATGATTTTACTCAGTGTTCGGTGGTGGTGCTGGTGCTCATCAGAAGGTAGCAGCGAACCAGGTAGGGGCCACGGTGCAGCTGGGAGAAAGGAAGGACCAGTGGTGCAGACCACAACTACATCCTCTGCCCCCGTCCAACTAGTACAGTGTCTTAAAGGGCTTATTTTACATAGGAAAGGGATGAAGAGGCTTCTGGAGGTCACACACAGGGATTGTGTCAGGGCAGGAATGTAACCCGGAGCCCTGGATTAACCCCTACCGATAGGACCATCCATCTTCTCTCCCTGTACTTCAGATCTTTCCCAAAATCCACGTTCAGGATAGAGAAGTTACAGAAACCTCCCTGGAGGAGCGTTGCGATGGGCAACTTCTTGAGCATTACAGGGATGAGAGATGGGAAAGGAAAGGCTTTCTGGAAGGTGGCAAACCCAGGGGACTTTGGTGTCTTGAGCATCTTGGGGACTAATGTCACAGTGCCTCGGGGCCAAGAGATGGACGTCAGGTGTGGAGCAGTTGGGGGCCAGAGGTTTCAGTTGTGAGAAGACCTCAGAGGGTCTTCTGGCCCCCCTTGGGTTAACAAAAAGGAGCTGGGGAGGTCTGCAGAGATCGGAGAATGGTGATGGGAGGCAGAAGCAAGAGGTTGAGGATGAGAGAGGGAAGGGAGGAGGAAGAGGGCTGAACCATGCCTTGCTGCTTCAGCCTTGTGCGTCACTGTGTGCAGGGAGCTGGCATGGCATGGGTGTATGTGTATAAAATTACACATGTACGTGGTCATGCTAGGCAGATTTAAATTGTGTAGAAAGCTGTCATTTTGCTTGTTTGTTCTAGGAGAGAAATGAAAACTGCATCCCACCTTTTGCAGCTGCTGATTTTTCTAAAAAATGCAAATAGATCTTTTATATCAGTGGTTTGGCCGGTAAATCTTGTTTTGTAAAACACTTTCAAGTGTTTTCAACTCCTTTCTTTACCCTTTATCAGAACAGATGCACAGCTATGTATTTTCCCCTGCTGCCTGTTGTCTTGAGGTTGCACAGCAAGACTGCAAAGGCTTTTTGTTTGTTGTTGTTGAAGGGGAGGAAAAAACCCTCAATCCACAGAAGAGTTAACAGGATTGCGCTTGATCTGCTCGTTTATGCAATGAGTAATGCGAGGTTGGTAACAGCAAATTGTTGTTTATAAGCAAACATGGCACTGTGTAAACAAGAAGGCCTGGTCCCCAACTGGTTTGATTTCATGGTGGTCAGCAGCTGATGTATGTAATGTACAACCTTTCTGCTTCTCGAAATGTCAGAAGAATGACTATTTGTTTGTCTTGAGTTCTTCCCAGCTGTTTACTCTGTAATGCATTTGCCTCAACCTTGATTCCCTAAGAGTGGCCCCTTTCTCCTCCCTGCTCTGTTTACATTAGTCCTGCCCTGAGTGTCACCTATGAAATCTGTTGATTATTCCACCTGGTTAATGTTAAATTGCTCTTGCAAGATGATGTGTTTGTTCATAAACACAAATGCTGGGCCCCTTGTTTACTGTACCCATGGCAGCAATCAGTTATTAAACAAATATTGCTTTGTTTGCGGGTGTGAGCAGCAGTTTATCCTGCAAGGTCTGGAAAAAAACCTTTAAATGCTGGGATTTTGATAAAGGAGAAAAAGGGGAGCTTGTCCCTGGAATGTGGCTGAAACTCACTTTGGTTTGCTTTGCTTATCTTTAACTTGGGTGAAGGGGCTAGAAAGATTAGCAAGTTGTTTGGTTTTTCCAAGAGATTTCCTTAGTGTAATGATATCTATCCAGTTGTTTGCTTTTTTCAGAAGGGAGAGAGCACTCCTGCAAGACGACTAGCACAGCGGTAGACGGCTGATGGCTAGAAAATCCTGCATGGAGCAAACAAGGAGTTAGAAGGTCTAGGACAAAGATATAGGGCTATGAACCAGGTAATCACCCCGAAAGTACAGCCTTTTGCATTCTGTATCGGCATTTGGTCGGGGGCTTTTCGGTTTCCCTCTTCTCTCAATTGGGTTTTAATTGATGCATGTGCCCTCGATGGAGTTGGAAAAGGCAAAGCTTTCACTTTTATTTCTGAGGAGATCTGAGGAAAATCTCCGTTTTAGAAGCAGAGCTGTTTGAATGGAGAGAAAATACCAAATTTAAAAACACGCTCTGTCACTCTTCCTCCTGCGAGTGAGATGACAGAGCTGCTTCTCTTCCTTTTCTAACTGGAAAACTGCGTTTACATCTGCTAATTTCTGTATGCTGGCTGTTTGCTCTTTGGGTTTGGGGAGTCCTAATTAGAGAGCACCGTCCTGGTAGTTGTTGCTTTTGGGTTGTTTTGCAAATGAGCAAGAAAAACTCACTCACACCATCTTTGTTTTTCAAAATTATTGTTTGTTATTGTTTCTGAAGGGGGCTTGGATTTCAAATGCTGGGCAGGACCTGTTAGCCCTAACAGTAAATTGTTAGGGCTTTGCACACAAAGGGAGTAAACCCTCTTAGAGTGACCTTGAAAGCAATGTTAACTGTTTTTGTACGAAGGTGGTGTCTGTTCCTTTATACGTGAGTTAATCTGTTAAAATATCGTGAATATACATTTATAAGAAGCTTTTGAAGGATAAAATTAAATAATTGTCCTTTTCATCCCTTGGAAAAGCAAGCAACAAAATATGCATAAAAATGTGATATATTGTATTCACTAGCTCGCACCAGTGGTCCAAACATATTGTTCGTTTTGGCTACTAGAGCGGTGTTGGGGCTGGAGGGGAAGCGGGAGGTACCTGAAGTGTGTAAGTGGACAAGCCAGTCTTTAATTGACTCGTGTTACTGCGATGAATCAAACCTTTGCTGCATTAAACTAAGTGAAAATAGTGAAGTGAAAATTGTATTGTGCAGAAGTATTGCAAAGCTGCACCTGGCTTTGAGGTGGTTTTCAACTTCTGGAGGCTGGTAGAGAGTTTAGAAACACTTCAGTGGAGATAGGCATGGAGGGTGGGAGTCTAATTCATCTACAGCCAGCACTTGGTCTTGTGAGGTTTGATATCATCTTATTGTAGCGGTGCTGCTGCTGTCTAGCATCAACTAACCATATTTACTAAATGCAACTTCGGCCTTTTATTTGGTTGAATAGTCAGTCACCTCTTTTTCTGTGAGGCAGACTGGAAGAGTTTATGTTGCAAGCTCAGAGCAGCGTGCATACAAACAAATAAGTCCTGGGCTGTGAGAATAGCTCTGCAGTTTCTGTTCCTGTTTTACACGAAACCGCAGGGAGCCCCCCCACGCTGCTGCGCCCGGGCTGGGATGAGCAGGTGGGTACGTCCCAAGAGACAACAGCCACGAGGCTGGCACCGAGGCAGCTCTGCAGCTGCTCTGCACCTCACCGTGCTGCAGTTAAGGGTCCTTCCTTCTGGAAGAGTTTTTCCTCTTGTGTGGATGGTGCTCATGCCCATACGGTAGCAGCTGCAGAGTCGTATGGTACAATGAACTACGGTTTCTTGTTTGGTTTGGGGTTTTTTTTTGCCACTCACCATTCCTTTCCTTCCAAATAAACGATGATCCCAGTGATGGTAAGGATGATTTCTGTCAAGCTCACGGCTGAAAGACAGCTCTCCCCAAGAGAGAGGCAGGAACCTCGCTCTGCCGATGATGGGATGTAAATGATTACATCATATTTGCCAGTCGCTTGGAAGTGGCCCAGCTCTAGGCTTTTATGCAGCTATGCCATGAGCTTCATGCTGAATATGGATTTTAATAGCTGTCAAGCTGAGAGGCATAGATTGAGATAGAGCTGGCTTTGCAAAGGGGGTTTGTTTATCCAAGGTGAGACTGGGAGTAACGTCTGTGTGCATGTGTAAAATGAAGGGAGGATGCAAAAAGCTCATTTGGGGAAGGTTGAGTTGTGCATCGTCTCTGCCTAATGCGTGGGGTCTTACCTCAAGGAAAGGCGTGAGACCTGTTACCTTCACAGCTTGGTATGTTTTGGTGCACTAGCTTTTCACGGGAACCAGCTCTAGCTCTTTTGAATGGAGCAAATGGCAACCTTTTAATGTCTGTTTCAATTATTTTTTCTTGGATTTGCTTGTTCTCTGTTCTTACTGTTTGTGGTCAGCAACACCCTCAGCAGAAGAGATTTCCTTAGGGCTCAGTGCAGTGACTGATTCTCTAAGAAGTTAAGTTGTTTGACCATGATTTCACAATAAGTCAGTGTGGCACAAGTGTGTTTAGGCTCCTGACTCTCTTTCTCTTCTCCTCACCACAGCTGTCTTAAATTTCAGCTCCTGCAGAGCATCAGTCAGACTTTCACTGAGCTGCCTCCAAGTAATTTCAGGTTCCCGTGGCCCTAACGATACACACTGCTGCCGGGAAGTAACCCAGACAGTGCAAGCCATGCATGCAAACAGTGAAAGAGGTTGTGTCGTTGTATACAGTTAAATAAATAAAAAGTTGTGGCAGCCTGCATCTAGACAGAAGTAGGTGAAGCTGCTATTCAGGAGACTTGAAGGTGGCAAGGGGACATAAACCCTGGTAGAGGTTCAGGTTGGTGGAAGTTCAGCCTGTCACTGGCGTGACCCACAGGGAGGAGGTAAGGCAACCCGCGTCCTTCCCCTGTTGGCCAAGGCGATGGGCTCAAAGCACTGGCTTTTCACTCACTGAATTTAGTTATGGCTTCACATTTTCCTCCTCCTTGTTCCTTTTTCACCTCCCTCCCCTCCCCATGGCTCTGCATCGCCAAGTAGCGTTGTGAGGGCAGGGAAGGGGAGCAGCCCCATGTGAGCCAGGTGCCAGCACCATGGATCGGCTCGCAGGGATGCTCCAAGAGCAGCGTGATTTGTTTCCCTTCCCCAGGGAGGCTCGGCACATCACCTCGGCGATGCGCTTAACCTCTCCTGACCCAAGGCTTGGGATGAGTCTGGCCAAGATGAGAGTGCCAGGGCTGTGCCCGTGTCAGGAGGCAAAGCCAAGGATGCGCTGTGGATAAACCCATTTCTTCTGGACCCTTTATTTCCTAGGCACTAAATGAAATTTCAGATTTTAGATACGTCTAGACATATACAGTGCACGATAAAGTTGATAATACATTAATCATTTTTAACAACAGGTAATATGCATAATTTATGGTGTTACAGTGCTATCTTTTTTGATATTTATGATGGATAATGCTCAGTTTTTGCCCTCATATTACTGCTTTAAATTATACCACAGGAAAATTAATGAGAAAGTAGATTTATGGGTTTCATTTGTTTGTCAATTCGGAAATTAATTGGGTGTTAATTTTAGCCGTCCCTCATCAGACCAGGTCTTTAGTATGTGTGCATTACTTTGCATTCATTGAAGCCTACCTCCCATTTACTGTGGGTCACTAGCTTTGCATACATTAAAATAGCCCTCAGGCTCATTCTCTTGATTACTTTTTGAACTGCCATGCATTAGAAAATTTACGCCTTTCTGTTATAATTATGAAAATTCGCTATTGGAAGATGGTGCTTGCATAACAGCAAGTATACAGTCTTGCTCAGCGATGTAAGATCATATAGCAAATCCCAATACGTTTTTGTTCTAATCCTAGAAAATAGCACTCTCGACAATCTTTGTTGTGCGAGTTTCATCCTTTGAAATTTCAAGGATCCATTTTAATGCATTGAATTACCTCTTTAAGCTGAGGAAATATCAAAGGATTTCACCTCGTCGCTGTGTCTTTGTTTCCTCTTTCCACACATCCCGTGCATGTTCCTCCCTTGCCTTGCTCCAGGTTTGCCTCTCCTCCTCCAAACGCCGCTGTCAGACGTGACTCAGCATCGCTTTTCAGGACAGCAGAGCCTGACTCGCTCCGTTCCTTACTATTTCGGTTGATTCTTAAAGATCATCCTTAATTGCTCTTTGAATCCCCTTCTCCTTTCTCATACTCCTGCACAATTCAGCAACCACCAGTAGTGTGTAGGCGAGTGGCCTTCAAAGGGGTAAGCATGAAGTTTTATCCAAAAAGTACCCTAATGTACTGACAGTTGATCTATAGTTAGTTAGTACATAATTATACCTAAAATACACCCTGTCAGCAGGATAAATGACGGCTACTGAAAACTCTAAAAGCATGACGGGTGTTCACCCATCTGCAATGACGAGAGCGGAGGGGTTTGTAAGTTGAGAAAGGCTGGTGAGTTCAGCGTGAGCTGATTTAGTTAAATCATGCCATATGTTGGGATGGCTCTTTCTAATAGTCGTGCTAACCACAAACACAGGCAGAAAGAAGTCATCTGGTCCACCTGGCTAGTTTGGACTCCCCTCCCCAGCGTTATTTCTGTACTTAGTGTGGTGGCAGCCCTCGAGCTGCTCATGTGAAGCTGGCTGATTCACAGTTAATTGTGACATGGTGTAATTTAGTAAATGAGCAGCTGAACATCTGTACGCCTTCCCCCACGGTAGATCAAAGCCTTACCTTACACAAGGCTTTTAATTTCCACTAGTGAATCCTTTTTCTTTTACTGAACTCATGGATGGCGGGACAGTGCTGCTGGCCGCCTCACCGACCTAGGGACGGGGTGTCAGCTGGAGAGATGGGTGTTCCGACATCGGCTGGGGACCATCGAAGCATGTTCCTGGAAAAATTCAGAAGTGGTGGTGGGATGTGCAGCCTGAGGCGCTTTCCCCTGCAGGGCACTTGCTCCAAAGATACTGGGACTAAAAGAGACCAGCTGTGAGTCGGGCAGTGGTCTCCTGGGAAAGCTGTCGTGGTCCTCGTTGCTGATAACGGGCAGCGCCGGGAGCGCCAGGCTGCTTCTGCATTGCTTTTGTACCTGTGCTGGGGGTAAGAAGCAGCTTTGCTCATGCTTTGCGTATTGCCTTGCCTGTCGCGCTCTGGAGCGCGTTTCGTTTTCAAGAGGTAAAATCCTGTCTTTGCAGCGTTGCATTGTCATGAAATGCTTCCAAACATTGTTTGGGTTTTTTTTTTTATAATTATACACAGAAGTGCTCTAAAGTTAGTCCTGAGCTTGCTTTGGGGAACTGCTTACAACAAATAGGTAAAAAGTTTACTTATAAACTATGCATGTATGGATAGTATGCCTGCTGGAGAATTTAGGACTAGATCTTGTGATTTGATTGCTTACTTAAAACTGATTTTACCATTAACTCTTCTGCCTATAAAAGTAGAAATATATTTTATCAATCTGTGTTTTGTTTAATTTACATGTCCTTTCGTGGCTGGGCCAAGTTCTTTAAGGGCATTTATTCTGCTTCATATAAATAATTGATCAGCCAAGTTAATTTACTTCTGCCTGACTTGGTCAACCTTAATTAACTGCCCTGGAATAAAGACTGAACTTTTTGTTAGCTTAAAATCTTTCACAAATGTGACAAAGAAGGGATGTATTATGACAACAGTTTTGCTCTAGTACTGATCCCAGGGGACAGAAATGTTGAATGATCTTTATGTGCATATATATATATTTGTAAACACCTCCAAGCACTAATAGCCGAAATAAAATTGTCAGCCTTGGAAGTAACTTTGAAACGGGCGGGCTACATTCTGAATCTGTAGCCCAGGTTGAGTCTGGAAGCATATTAAAACAGAGATTTTAAGGCCCAGAAGACCCTGGGGATAGTTTTTTAAAGGTGATGAGATGCTTAAGGATGTAGATTGGTGCTTATTCAGGAGTCTTAAAAATGTCTCGCCAGATGCCTCTGTGTATGGTGAGGCATCTAAATACATCTGAATATCAGTCCCGTAGTCTTTCAGACTTGCAGTGGGTCCTTATTCTGACAGGTGCTTCAGTCAGTAAATCCTCCCTCCTGCTGACATTAAACAATGCTGCTTAGTCTTTAGAAACTATACTAGTAAAAGAATTGCAGAAATTGCGCACTTCAGCGCCCACCTCCTGCCTACTAATCTCCATGCTTAACCTTGCTCATCTAAATAGTCCAGTGGAGCTGAGAGACATGTATCTGCAGCATCTGGTTTTTGTGATGTTACGGGCTTTTCTTTTTTTTTTTTTTTTTAATGGATTAGCACAGAACATTTTCAAAATTAGGATTCCTTCAGGTTCTATCTTTCTAGTTCAAAGCACCTACACTGGAGTCCTCAAAGATCATTTTGATTCAGCCAAAGTTCACATCTGACCTATGCTTTTTCAGTTTTGACCATGCCCTTAAGAAATTAGCTGTCCCTTACTTCTGTCCAAGTCATCTGGAAGATGGTTAGCTGTTGTCCTCCTGTTGACAAGAGTGCCTTGCTTTGATTCTATTCCACTGAAATTTTACTCTCTTACCTTGAACGTAACATATTCACCAAGGAGATGAGCCAAACTGTATAGCTTTGCCTTTGAATTTGACTGCATCAAAGCTAGAAAAGGTTTTGTGCAGGTTAAGACAGGAATCTTGAGAAATTGATCACCGTTGTGAGATTTTTAAAGCGAGCTGACATGAAGTCATGTAAGAACAGTTCTTTTATTATGTTCTCCTTGATTTCAGGATAAAATTTTACAAGTTCTTATTCATACTGCAGCTTAGCTTTGGTCCCTTCATACAGGAAAAACATCTTGTGTCACCTTTAATAATTTTAAGAGTCATTCTGTATCCCTCCTAACATGAAATATCATAGAATTATTATAAAAAAATGAAAGATATTTACACTGGTAAGAACTCACCTATTTTAAGCTGTAAAAATACATTTTCCTTTGCAGAACTGATACGAGGGTCATTCTCCTTTGTAGAACACGAGATGGACGTGCTCTTTTGCCATTAAATTTCTTAAGTCAGAACATGGTCTCTTGCATGTCATGGAAGCTTTTATGGAGTACTGTATTTTGTATAATAAATCATTATGCACAACAGCTTCTTCAGCACTATCTTGGTTACTTGGTGTTCTGTTCAGACCAAAATCACAGCTTGTGGTGCTAGACCTGAAGCTTCAGTTCAGTTTGCACAGACCCCAGTCACGTTGCATAAAGTCAACCTTGCTTTGCTTTTTTCTTTCACAATTTTGAATGACAGACTTCACGAACAGGCTTCTGTAAGGCCCGCTCCTCTGTGCTGAGGAGAGACAATTATCTCAGCCATCCTCAGTGTACTATCACCTCAGCTCATTTAGGTGTGCTCAAAAAGACAAATAATAATCATTCTTGCAGAAAGCTCTCGCAGGTTGATTTTCATGACATGACACTTAATGATCAAACCAAACTGTGATTATTTATGTCAACTCACATTTGACCACAGTGAAGAAATGAACAGTTTTATCTTTTCTCCCTTGAAAATCCTGTTCTCTATTGGAGGTATTTTAGCAAAGTGGATTCGTTTTGTATTGGTGTCCAGTTGAAGTTACACTGAAGTTGACTGCCTGTGAATGGGTGTTTATAAAGCAAAATTTGCTCAAGGATGTTCACTTCTGCTTTTAAAATAATTCTTTGAAAGTCCAAACATTACAATTTTCTTTTTACTCTTTCGATGTTCTCTTTGCAAAAGCTGCTGCCGATTCTGCTGGATACGATACGTAGGGTGGGCACAGCCAGTGGAGGGGCTGGGGCCAGCCCTGTGCAGCTCAGGTGGTAACTGGCTGGGGTACTCTGAAAGGTAAAATAGAGCATGAAATTTGTCCTGGAAGAGGTTCTCAAGAGCTATGATCTTTTTGTGACCAAATACTATAAATAATCCATCTTTTTCTCAGTCCTATAGGTTGGAAAAATTGTAGCAATTTCTACTGTTGTTTCTTTCCAGGCACATTTTGCAATCCTGGAGACAATAAATAATTTCTTGACCAGTTTGGCTGTGAATTATTTTCTGTGTCCTGGAGAGATTTCGCTCGGAAGGGCAAGCCAACAAATCGTGATCAGGCAGTGATAGATCTGCTCCTCAGTGGTGCATATTCTTCTTGCTGCTGTCAGAGACATCTCGGAGCTTTGGTTGGTGCTTTCTTGGACCCTCCTTAGTAGTTTATCCAGGTTCTCTCTTCCAGTCAGTTTGTTGCATCAGAAGTGTTGGAGAACGAAATGTACTTCTTTACTGTTCCGGCACATTGTTTTTAGCATCTCTTTCCACCGTGGTGTCTGCTGGAGGCACCTTCCACCAGTTCTTTAGTATGTCCTTCCTCCGTTTGGTGTGGTCTATGTGGCGGTGATGTGCCACCCACCATTTGCCATCGTGCATCGCAGCAGTCAAAGACGTGAGTCTCTGGATATAACCTGCTGACCCAATCTTGCATGGTGGTCATCCTTGTCCAGATCTTCTGCCAAGGTGGATTAATGTGGTGCTCCATTTTCTCCAGTTGAGGCTTGACCCCAAATTTGGATGGAAGCAGAAAACAATTACATCAGTTTGTTCTTTTTGATTTATCTCGGGTTAAAAGAGGTGTGTCCTTTTTAGTAGTGTAGGATATAAAAATTGCATGATGTACCTTTGAGTAACTTGGGAGCTGTCTGGAGAATCTCACTCCTGTCTCTTCTTCCAAAGCAACCTGTGCCATGCAGTTGCTGCCCAGTGTGTAATCCAGCCTTGCTTGTTAGATGTAAACACTTATTTAGACCTTACCACGCTTGTGGGCTTTCCTTATAGTGCTGAAAATGAAAGACACACCATGCTCAGTCTGTGTCAGAGCGGGATCATGTTAAAACCCAAAAGCATTTACTAGTTGCATTGGGAAAGCTGTAGGTTTGTTTAGATCTCTGGAGCTTTACAAGGGAGTTGACAGAAGCTTTATCATGAGCCCCCAAGCCCTTTTGTCCCCTTGCATAATTCGAAGATTTCACAAAACAGATTGAAAGAAGTTTCCATAGACCAGCTGAAATTTATTTAAATGTAGTCAGAACATTTGAATCTGTCCTAGCACCGTCCATGTGCTTGGGCGGCCATCAGCGTGAATAGATCCCGTCATGATTGGAGCGGGGTCCAGCTAATGAGTGGTTCACCCGCCTCGGACGTGAATCAGCGAGGAGTGCTAACGCTGGAGCGTGGTGGTGACAAAGCCCTCGTTAGTCAGCTGCTTCTCAGTTACGACATTTTGCTTATCGGCCGTGTGGATCGTCATTGTGAACATCTGAAGCTACCAAGTGAATGAGAGGTCTGGTTTTGGTGCGTTGGGCTGGAGCGTAGCTCTGCGCGCAGAGGCTGAAGCTGAATGTCACCCAGGGCCAGCAGACACCGGGGAGCCCTTGCTGGAAGGAGGAATTTCTCTCTCCAGCCGGTACCGCACCTTTGGTGGCCGGGGGCTCCGAATTACACACACGTGATGTTCCCAGGGACAGGGTTTTCCCTTGGTACTTTTCCGCTGAAATGCATTGCTTTCTCTCACCCTTTCTGATCGATACTTTCCCTTATATGTTGGAAGGGAAAGGATTTTTCTTCTTCCTTTTGATTCAGGGTGGTTACTGAATTCAGTCAGGTTCTTCCTTAATTACAAAGCATCTTACTTTCAAGGTGAACTGTCCTGCACAGAGGCATGTGGTGAGTTAGCGTGGAGAAGGCAGCGTGCTTGGAGCATGCAGCTTGCCTTACCGTACCCCATCTCCCCGGGGGTAAGGGTGAGAGGAGGAGGGCGAAGGGAGGGAAGGATGGGCCAGGGGAAGCGGAGCAGGTTAATAACATCTAAATCCTGGAACTTGGGGCCTTGCAGGTGGAAATACCTATAAAACAACTCATCAAAATATCTGAAAGGTAGCAGCTGGCAGTTGAAAACTGGCACATGTGCTTTGTTTTGGAGGGGTCTTGTGCAGAAATGCTGACAGTTAGTTCCCAAAGATGTGTGAATCCCAGGAGCTCTGGGGTGAGCAAGCGGGCACTCATCCTCATCCTCATTGTGGGGCCTGTGACCCCTGATAAAATTGATGAGCACAGCGTTGTAAAGCACCCAGGGACAGACATCCACCAAGAGTCGAGAGGGCTGGCTGTGCACAGCTGTGGCTGCTAAGATGATGTTTAGCCAAATAATGCAGGAGGCTCTTCACTGTAATTCCGTAGTACATCCAAAGTCAGACCAAATCCATAGCCAAGAAATTTGCCAAAAAGACTAATTCTGCAAGCAGCTGAAGCAGTTTGCCCCAAACGAAAACTGATGGTGTCCAGCACATCCCAGACCTGGCCTAAATTGCTTCAGAGTAATAAAAGGTGCTAATTTGGCAGTATCATGGTGTGAATGGAAACCAAAATAGTGAATGATCTGCTTCACCTACCTGCCCCTACGTAGCGTATATCAAGTTTTTGATATCGTCCATCATACGTTGCAAAGAATGACTGATGCGTTTCAAAGGAAAGCATCCAGATGTAACTAGAGAAATTTAATTATGGATTCTGTGTGTTCATTCAAAAATATTTTTTTTTCTCTAAGGGAAAAAAGATGTTGAGCAAATAATACTATATTTAGAACAGAACTAACTTACTAAAATTATAGCTGTACCAACAGATAAATAAACATAAACTAGTAGCAGGAACCATTAATGAAAGATAAATCGTATGAAGGGAAATGACAAATGTTTACAGTTTTGGCAGGATTTAAAACAGGGCATGTCTCCTTATATACAGCAACTGTTTTAACAGCTGCTTTTTTTTTTTTTTTTTCCCCTCCCCTAAATTATTTCAGGTTTTTGAGTCATGATGCAAGAATCTGGGACTGAGACAAAAAGTAACGGTTCAGCCATTCAGAATGGAGCGAGCGGTGGCAACCATTTACTAGAGTGCAGCCTGCGGGAAGTGAGATCAAACGGCGAGACACCTTCAGTTGAAATTGGGGCTGCAGATTTAGCACATCTTCAGCAACAGCAGGTACTGTAAGATGTATTACAAGTTTCCTACTTACAGAAAAAGCATGAAGCATTTAACCCCCTCTGCCAAGCCCTTCATATTTGCCAGTCAGAGGATGCTTTTAGGACTTGCCTATGACATTCTGTACATTTTTGTCCGTAGGGGATTGCAATTGTTAATGTAAAGGGAAACATTGGACTTTCTTCCGGGGCTCCTTTTTAATCATTCCCTGGAAATACCCAAAGATCAGGGCTTGCTTCCGTTGCCTGAATGTGTTGAGTCTGGTGGCAGCGATTGCGTGAACCGCTGTATACAAATAACTGGTTTCCAAAATATGTCACTGGGTGGAAAATACACTAACGTCAAGCTTTGTTTTTGCAACAAATTTTAATATAACCTAGCAACCTCTATCAACAGAATGTTTTCTATTAGTGAGAAAGGCTGCGGAGGTATCTGCTGTGGCAAAACATCAGAATAAATAAATAAATACATCCCATGTCAGTACTCCTCAATTCAGAAGAATCGGAACCAAATTGTGCATTTTGCCTTTGTATTTTAATTAGTGTATTTTCTGGGAAGTGACGAAGTTCGCCAGTGTAAATTATCTGCATAATAAGTTTTGTCTTTTTCTTTTCCCTGATAAAATTTTGAAACCCTCTGAGGAAATTTTACACCAAAGTGCTGGGCACGTATCATTAACGTGTTTGGGAACAAAGGCTGCAGCAGAGCCATGGTGAATACACTTATGCCTAACCCACACTTTCTCTAATGCAATAAGCATTCTTAAAACCTTTTAAATAAGCGATTGGCAGCTGGTTAAGACTCCCCTAAGCGTACAGTGATCTTTTTAGCAGGTTGTTGTGGAGAAGAAAAAACCTGCACTCAAAAACAAAGCAAACTGAAGGCTTGCGGAGGAGCAGGGGACCCTGTTTGCCAACCTAAGACAGAAAGCTGCCGTAATTAAACAAGTCAGAAAAATGGATGATACTAAATGCATAGACTTTGGTTGTTTCAATCATTTTCATCCTACAGGTTTTTACTTGAAGTGAGAATACCATCAGTGAGAAAATCACAGCCATGCTGAATTCATTACTGCAGTAGTCACACAAAACCACGGATAAAATTTCAATAACTGCAGGCCACAGTTGAGTAAACAGTTGCACTGAAACTTAATTCCTGTTGACTTTTCCCTCATTCTTCGCCAGGGGCACATTCTGATTCGTAGTGCAAAGACAACAGGGGTTACAGCTTTGATTAATATAGGACAGTAGAAGAGGAGTAGAACAGTAAAATATGTTCAACACAAAGGTCTCGTCTTAAAACGGCTTCGTATCAAAATGAGTTAATCGCGCTGCGTTTTCCATAGGAGCGCTATGGAATTTTCCAACGCTGCTTTGTGCAGAGAGAAACAGAGGGGGGGGCAAGCAAACACGTGTGCGCCATAGACCAGAATTGCTCAGACCTCTGCTCCTCCGCTCCTACCACCAGTTACTAACGTTCACTGCCGGCGCCTTGTGCCAAGGCTTCTCCATAGCCATCCAGAGGGCTCATGCCGCCTCAGATAACGTCGTAATCTCGCGGGTAACGGGTTGTGTCATTCAACAGCCACCCATTTGGTCAATTAAGGAGTGGCACCGATTCCTTCCTACGCCGGTCCTCCAGCCCTCCCCCAAAACGGTGCCTGGCACAGACACAAGTGCTGCCAACCCCCGTGGGAGCAGGGCGCGGGGCTGGGGGGCTGGATTGCCAGGCTCGGGATTGCTTTCACACGGCTCAGATTTTAGCTTGTAGTTTATTTATCCTCTGCCAGTACAATAAATGTGGTCAGGGAGCTTGCTTTTCTCCAAGTTCTTGAAAGACCTTTATGTTCTGTGTTTGAATTCTGCTGTTAATTGGTTTTGATGACTAACTTCTCCGTGGAGTTTATCTTTTAAAAAGCAAGTGTATTGCAAAGTTTAAAACAGTTATTTAAAAAAAAAACAAAAAACCAAACCACCAAAACCTGATAACAACAAAAGGGTAATCAGAGCTAGCATAAAAATATCAATCTTTGTGTTTGGAAAATATTTTTAAACGCTGAAAAGAAGAAAAACCCGTTGTTTTCAGACAGCTAATGCAAGCATTTACAGATACACATACAACATGGAGCATAATGTTTAGATGTTTCTCCGTATACAACATATGCTCTCAGGTCACTTAACAGAATGCGTTCTACAAAACGCTTCTTCAATACAAATGAATGAGTTCTGAATTAAACAGCTATTTCTTAAGAGCATTTCATTCAAATCTTTTCTGTTTGCCACCTGGCACTTGTTTTGTCTGAAAAAAAAAAATCAGCGGCGGGTAGTTTGAGCTTTGCTGTTGTGGTTAGTAATGTATTCCCATGATGAGCATGGCTGAGCGGTGAAACCTGGACATACAATGGCTTGTGCAAAGCATCTGTGCTGAATTTTGGTTCATGTTTTTTGTGAAATTTATGAATTTATAAGGACTAATAGCTTTGTTAGTATGAGAGAGGAAAACAGGAATGCTTCAGGTTTTTTTAGGAAGTTTTAATGGGTTTACAAACTTGTAAATATTTTACCATGGAAAAATATGGAGCACCACAGATGTTCATATGTTTGAAGGAACAGTGTACGGTGTGAACGCTCTTGTAGTAAGTGCAGGGAACACTCGTAGGACAAATTTTATGCTTCCCATGTCGTCTTAGGGTGATTTTGCCATGCAAGGAGACAGAAAGTGACGTGATGCTAAATTATTTTAGCATTAGCAATCTTGCAAAATGTACTGTTAAGCTGGGAGTAGCAAATGCGGGGATGAGTTCTACTATGTATAATAAAACCAAATAGCTCCAACTGATGTTTATATTTGTAATCGTGAAGTAAGAAAGCCAAGGCAATACAAGTGACTCTTCAGGGACAGTGCATCTGTGGAAGAGTTGGATAAAAATGCAGCTATGTATAGGAGAAATTGCCCCCAGAACCAGACTGAAAGGGAAGGGGCACCCTTTCCCGCAGTATTTTGGCACCTGCTGAGGGTGGGAGAGGTTGCCTTCCCGCTGCTGCTGACTCCACGGTGCTGGTGGTTGGCATCTCGTGGGAATGACTGTCAGGATGAGGCGGAATGGGCAGGGTTCTGGTGACCTGCCTATAAAACCTGGCTTAAGCATGAAGGTTACCTGGGTCATTCAGCTTCCTGAAGAGATCGGAAGCGGTCATTTGGCATGGGGTCAGGCAGCAGGGCTCAGGAGCTTGCTCCCAAGATGCCCACAGAGGCAGAAGGAAGGGATGGGGCAGAAAACCTGGGAACGGGGTACCAGGCAGAGTCTGACAACATCTGTTGGCTCTGAGGCTTCACAGAAAACATCTGGGAGGTCCAGAATGGGTGTTGGAGTGACCCACAAGCTGAAAGTCAGGCTGCGCGAGGGAAGCTTGGACAGAAAGTATGTAATGATGGGGTGACTCTTGCCTACCAGGGAGTAATAAATAAAGACTCACGGGGACAAACTGCCTTTTAATGTACATGATCACAGCTTTAGTTGCTTCAGTGGTTTCTGACGTCTACTCAAATAGAAGGTTTGATGCTTCAGTCCTAGCCGGTTCTTTTTTTTTTTTTTCTTTTTTTTTTAAGCTTATAAAATAAATATTATATATTGTGGTTTATTTTTATCCTCAGGACTATTCATTAAAGTGTTCTTCACGTTATTAGCAGAGAAACAAGAATATGAATTGAACAAAGAGAATGAACACAAAGTTGAATTCCGATATATAGCAGCAAGACACCAAAAGCTGTGTTGCATGGTGGCAGAAATACAAACCTCTCCACATCAATAGCAAGATCCACTTTGATACCGTAACTTCAAGTACTGCCCCACGAGTATAAAACTCAGTGTCTTTTGTCTAATCCAGAATGCTTTTGAACTTTTAGGAGGTATGACTTTAATAGTAATTTGTTGACAGATTAGCTGCAGAGATTGCAAAGAGTTTATTTTGCAGAACTGGCAGGCTCGTATCAGTGTTCTCTTAAGGAAAAAAACACACATAGCTGTTTTGCAATTGCTTGCATTTATTGACAACCTGCGCTGAGCAGGCAGAATTGGAATGTTTGTATAATGTAAACCTATAGCTTGTCTGATAGAGTGTAGTGTACTTTTAGGTAGTGCATAGATTGCTTGATAAAAAAGGTTACAAGGTGACTGTTTATGACAAACTGGAATAGCAATACAAATGCAACTGGTACATGGAGAAACAAGGAGGAAGTTTATATAAAGAATTGTAGGAAAGTTTCTTTTCTTCACTTTGTCTTTGAGCTGAACTATACTGTAATTATGAAGTGTCACTTCAGGCTTTTTGAAGAGTTTAGATAAATACTGGTTTTGCCATGTGTCCACAGAGTAAGGAAGTTTTTTTTTCCTTGAAAAAAACTGACAGTGTTATATATATTTCATTGCCTCCTGTTTTGTACTTTTTACACTTTCATTCCACTGAATGTATACAAATGAAAAATACAATTTTGTTCATGTATAGGAGATAAAAAGGATGTTTGATAGACATAAGAAATTTGGACTAGGTTCTGGTGCCTGTGCCCAAGTCAATGATTTCTTCACAGTCGGTCTCACTGACTGCAGTTGGAGTCTTTGTGGTATCAATGTGAAGATGCCACAGTTGGGCCCTTTGGCAGTAGTTGTTGGGAGAAATGTCGAGATGCGAAGTGTTAGACTGAGGGAAGCAAACTCCAGAGGGAATATGTGGTTTCTTCAGATTTTGTTCATGTCCAAAGACAAGGAAAATGTACAAGAAATGGGGTATTTGGTGTATTGTTGAGAAGCTGCTTTAACTGGACAGATGAAAAAGAAGATTTGACTAGAAAGAATTTTGAATATATCACAATGTAAATTAAAGTAGTGCTTTGTTTTTTAAAAAAATAGTTTGGTGAGTATCATCTTATTTTGAAAACTTGTGGGGAGAGGTTACAAACTGCATCAGGAGTTTTATGGTCCCATTGATCATGATGTGGACTTATCTCTTTAGAACAAAACTGCTAAACTAGATCCAAGATAAAGTCTTTGTTTCATATTGACATAACTGGGTTAGACCAAATTTGTTTGTTAGACTTTGAGGGAGCGTCCGTGTTGAGTCATTTTGTCCGAAGAGGCATAAAGCCTAATTATTAAACTGCTGTTGCTATTGAAAGAGCCATTTGAAAGTATAGATTAAGCTCCATGCAAGCTATTGGATTATGTCTGATTTTGTATTGTAGTACACTGATAATTGATGATTGCAACACGGTGAAAAGATGACTGCATTTGTAGAGCTTGTGCTGTTTCATCAGAGAATGTGAAAAAACAACTTTACGCTCCTGGTAACTTTGTGTTTTTATCATTCAGACTTTTCCCCGAAGTTCTCCCATCTCCCAACATTGAACAGAAGGTGACATGATGTCTTTTTAGTCATTCAAATCTAATAACTTTTAATCTGAAGGTTAAGTAGTGAGATATAAACTAAGAGATGATAATATCAATTTTATGTTCACTGAAGGGCACAATATACCTCTTTCTAGTAGAGGGAAAATTGTGCGTAAAATGTCTTTTGCTTTTCAATGGAAAAGCTGTGGCTCTGAGAGCTTAGGAATGAAGCAGCGCTGGAAAAATTAAATAAGTTTTAACATAGGCTGGCTACCTTGCCTGGATTTTAGAATCAATGATTTTTTTCCTTAATAATTCAATTTTTAGATCTCTTGTCAATGAACCATGCTGAGAACATTCACACAGCATTCTCTGTCCTCGCTATTACTAATGTCTTTGTTATAACTACTTATTGACATCAACAAGCCTTAAATTTTCTCTAACTGTTGAAGGGTAAGGGGAAACTACCACTTTGTTGCACTTACTGAGATTATTGTTTTTTCTTTGCCTTGGTTTTGTTTTATTTTGCTTCTAAGGTCTTTGATAAATAACTGCATAAATCTGAGTCCTCAAAGCACCTTGACATTGGCACCCAGGGCTCTGCAGTTGTGTGTGCAGATACAAGCATGTACATGCAGAAGCTGGGTCATTAGCCATGTAATCACCTGGATTATGTGCACATCCAAATCCAGAAGTCCTCTTTAGGCTATGGATGTCTCTTTCTGTATTTATTTGGGTTTTTTTACAATAGCTGCTTTTACTTCTCCTGGTAAATTAAGATCATGCAGTAATTGTTTAGGTTTACGTGGGCTCTTTGAAGAGACGTAACTTCTGAAATATGTTTGCTGGTTTGTTTTTTAGCCTTGCATCTCATGTGAAAATTCAGCAGCGGTATGTTTGTTCCCAGCTGTTTTCGTAGGTGTGTACTCTCCCCTTATATTTGCCTATGCTTACTCATAAGCAATGAAGTTACACATTCAGGAGTGCTGTTTAGGGAAACTCCGCAAAGGAATGCTTTAAAGCTATTATCCAGCATGTGTATACACTGCGGAAGATGTTCAGTAGGCATCAGATATAAATTAAAAGTCCATTTCAAATGATTGATGTTATTCAAATTATTAGAGGCTATTCCTCCTCCACTGATCTTCATACTTTAAGGGTTATCTAATAAGCAGTGCAACCAAACCTGGGATATAGCAAACTTAAAATGGTAGTGTGCCTATGAAGGTGTAAAGCAGTCTTTAATTCACGTGGAACTGTTCCTCATTGTGGCTTTTAATGTTGCAAGATGCTTAAGCATGTGCCTAAATGTAAATGCGTGACTAGTCTTATTAAGGTCACTGGTACGTCTCATGCCTGTAAAATTAGGAATGTGCTTAAGTACCTTGCTGAATTAAGGCTTAAGTAATTTCACACTAATAAGAAGTTGCATGGATTGCTGATATTTTAGAAATAATTTAACTTTATTTGGAAACGCACTGCACGTAGGGAGATTGTTTGGCAGTGCCTTAGGAACAGCAGCGGAATTGCAGTGGTTTTGACTAGTGTAGCCATTGATTTCAGTGGAGTTTTGTCTGACTTAAATACATTTAAATGAGAGCAGAATCAAATGCCGTGATTTCCTGTGTTATATTCTTTCTCCTGTGGAGCTCCATTGGGTATCACAGCAAGTGAGAAGAATATCAACAGTACTGTTGTAATTTTTAACAGTAATGTTGTAAATAAAGATTGGGACATGAAGTAAAAATGCAAAAGCCATGAATACTCTTCATGAGTTTATTTAACTGTATAGCACCCCATTAATTAAAAAAAATTAACAGAAGGTATTTTTTGGAGCCTTAGTGTAAGCAGTGACAATATAAGGAGAGTTTTGTAGGATAAGCGTTGCTTGTTTTGTTGCTGCATTCTGTATTTTGTTAGCTGTGCTCCGTACATTTTCAAAACGTAAACTGTATTTGCAACCTGTTTTAAATAGTGCAAATATATCTCTTTTTTTCCCTATAAAAGCTATATATTGTGTCTGTAGAGTGTCTGTAAAGTCAGTGTCATGTCTCAGACATTTCTGAAGCCTGGGGCAAGTGCCAGCTTTATTACAAGTTGGGCTTTTCAATTTATTTTTAATCATATTTCCTCTTTTTCTTTTAAGGGTTTTTCTTTTTCTTCTTTTTTTTTTTCTTTTTTTTTTTTTTTCCGGGCTGCAGAAAGTAAGGCTGGTAAAGTGAAGGTTGGAGAGAGTTAGACTATTTAATCTATCTGGCAATGTGTTGCAAAACTCATCAGTGCAGTTCTCCCCTTCACCCCCAGTCCTCACAGAAGTGCATGTTCCCAGGCAAACCGAGGAGAAGGATGCAAGAAATGGATATAATTCCTTGTGTTCTGTGTGCTCACCTAATCCTGATTCTTATTTAATAAGGATTGAGGACTGGGATTGTTACAGACAGAAACATCACTGGGCGTGCAGGCACACAGAAGGCGGTTGCATGCCTGGAGATGGGTCATTTCTGCTTGATAGAGCACTGTATTTCTGATTTTGGGTGACCTCTTTTGATCAAGCTTCAAGGCTGAACTAATTCTTATATGCATGTTTGGGGCCTTCTTACCTTATTAAATGAAATAAGCAAGTTTTTGAAAGGATTTTGGTTTTTCCTTGCAAGAGACATCATTATTGAGGGGCACAACACAAATGTTTCAAATTTGGAGATGCAGAGCAAGGTCACAGTTTGCCTCCAGAATTTGAAGTAATCAGGATTTTATTTCAGATAAAACCTCTGGGGCTGATACTTAAAAAACACAACTTTTAACTGGCATTACGCAATTTGCTATGGGTCGCTTAGCCAAATATTTGTGTATGGGTCCTTTTTTTTTTTCTTTTAGAAAAGACTTGCCAAAGTTCAGGTGGGATTTCAGGCTTTAACAAACTCTACCTGGAAATTAAGTGCAGGAAAGGGGGGGGGGGGGGGGGGGGGGAATCTTGTCTATTTGAATTAGAGTGATCACAAGCTAAAGGAATGTGGTTGCTGTTGACGTGCTCAAATCAAGTTTTCCTTAAATTTTCCTTGTTATTATCGCTGGTACCAAAAAACCTCTGCCAGGAAAGAACTGCAACACTAGTGAAATGTTGTAAGACCACTGACTGTCTGCCATTCATGCTTTTTTCTCCTTTTTCCAGTAATCAGTGAGATACGTGCTAAAACAGGGGGAGGGTCCTTGGCTGTTCAGAAGGGCTGTGTGGGCAGAGTGTAGATCTTCCCTAGTACCTTCTGGCATCCTTAATCAGCAGCAGACCCACAACTTTGGGGGTTTTGGCTGCTTTCTCACATACGAAGCTAGGGCATTTGTGTTTTTCAACCATCATCGTTTCATAGTTTTGTTTCCACATAATTAAGTGATTCACTGAAGGAGAAAGGTCAGGCAGGCATGGTGAAGGCGAAATGGAACTTGTTATGAAGTAGTGGGGCCCAGCATCTTGCAGGAAAAATCAGAAATAAAATGGGGTATAATTCTCCTTATGCATGGGAAAGCATTTGTAGCACTCAGATCCTCAAAGTCCAGTCTCAGCAGTCTCCAGGAGACTTTTTCTGGCCTCTGCTCAAATGAGAAACTTGATCTAAAGGTGAGCTTGCCTAGGAAAAGCTCTGGTTTTGGGACAGTGGCTGTGGTTTACCTTTACTTTGTTTTATTGCATTACATACCCACTCCTATACTATGTCAGTCCTCTTCTTCAAAACTTGGAGAAAGACAGAGGTGTGTACGGAAAGCAACTGTTCTGGATTTTGTTGGAAAGTGTACAACATTTTTGATGAAGAGGCTGATTAAGGCAGTGCTCTGTCTGTCGTTATTAACTTTATCCTCAGTTGTAGGTTACGCGCAGTATTTTTGTTTGGTAGGTGTGCCATGATGCAGTAAAAAATTCCCACTGAGAATGTGTACTGCACTTGGCGTGTACACGCAGAGCGGGTCAGTGTGGGTGAGGGCATCAGGTCTGCTGAGCGTGTGTCCATGGCAGCTCCGTTCTTGTGGCGAGGATGCTCTGTGGCTGGAAGAAACCATGCGGTCTACCGCCTGGAAAAGCTGGCCATGGCACTCGCTCGTAGCTGTAGGTGAAGTGCTTTCTGTAAGGTCAGAGGGAGGGTTTGTTACAGATAAACCTCCTTAATCCTGCATTCTACTGTCTGTTCATGTATTCAGAGTTCTTCTCTCTGAACAGGTGTGCTGGTTTCTTCCCAGCCATCATCCCAGACATGGTATTTGGGTAGCAGAAGTGTTGTTTTGTTCAGGGAAAAGAGTCTTACTTCACTGCCTTCCCATAGCTATAATGCTATATTACAGATCCGAATGAAAAACCCTCCAAGTCAATAAACAACAAAAAGCAGACTTATCTTTTATAGTGTTCTTGAAACAAATGTAAGGTTATAACACTAAAACAGGTTTTATTAAATCTAGGCATGAATCCATATTGAAGAAATAATCCACTGCTTCTTTTCAGCTTCTTGTCTTTTTAATTAGTGCTGGCAATGGGATTGTTAGCTTTTAAGATATGGTAAATATGAGCCTATTAATATTATTGAACATAATACTCAACAAGGTACAGGGAATGCTGGTAACTGTAGATATTTTATAGAGGAGCTAAAAGCGGGATGTTTTGTGTTTGACAAGTCTTCCTTTATGACTGTCAGGGTGAAGACTGTGATGGCAGCCTTTCTCCGGGTCCCCGGAGCAGCCGGAGCCGGAGCAGCTCTCCTGGCGGGCGGCGTGGGACCCCTTGTCCCTTAGTCCGGTCTGACAGTGCGGGTTTGAGCCCCTTTTCACAATACAGTGAGCATTTGGAGTTGAAAATAGTTCTGACTCCCTTCTTTTCCTTGAGGAATGATTCACCAGTTCCTCCGATTAATGCTTTTGAAGTGTTTTACTCTTGGTTCCAGTTTCTTAACTTGGGCAAGGACTGGATTATAAGGGTTTAGCAGTGATTAGCTCTGTTTACAGTATTTTTTTTTTGCTCCAAAAGGTATGGTGTTTGCTTTGCTGAGGGGTTGTATGTTGTGGAGTTTCTGCTGACAACCTGCTTTTTTTCCTAATTGGTTACAAGGACAATTGCTAGGCATAATAAATAAAAGATATGGTCTTCCAAGGCTGTGTCATAGGGACTGTACGTCAAAGATTCATAAACTGCGAGCAAAAATATGTGCCTTTCCCTGGGGACAGGGAAACGCGTGCCATGTTCACGTTTGGGGATCCTTCCAAGGTCACCGAGAGCCCACGGTAGTAACTTCTCTAGTGCTGGCTGATGGCCTCGTTGGGCACTGCAGCCAAGCGCAGAACTGGGCAGCCCACCAGCCCAGGTTTGCTGTGAACTCCTCTATAATCTTACCCTTTTTCTCTATGGATTTTGGAAAAATAGGCTTTTTTTTCCTAGTCTTTCTGCGCAGACCAAAGTCAGGAGTAAGTGTATCTTTGACACGCCTGGGTCTGCCTCATACGTGTCTCACCAGTCTATCGATGGAGGTTTCATTCCTGCCCAGGCAGGGTCTTCTGGTGCTTAACTCTCTATTAGGAAGCTCCAGTTCTCCAATGCCTGACCAAAATGCTTGTCCTTCAAGTACAGCCTCTTCCCTCTTGTTGTGTCTGTAACAGGCAGAGAGCAGATTGTCTCCTCTCTCTTTACAGCATCCTTTTTGATACATGAATGCTGTTCCCATGTCTGTACCCTCCTTCTTCTCAGAATTTAAGCAGTCTTAGCTCTGTCCTTTTACATCCTATTTTCCAGAGCTGTGGTCATTCTGGTCACTGTCCTCTGGGCTGTCTCCGATCAGTCTTTGTTCATCTTGAGTTGCAGTGCTCCAATGACATGATCCTCCACATGAAATCTTGTTGGAGCAAGTGGACACAATGAATTTCCCAGTGTATAACTTGCAGGCAATGCTCCTGTTTATGCATCTGACTGTGGTGTGTGTCATTTTTGCAACAGCATGACCCGGTTGACTCATACTCAACTTGTGATCCTCTGTGATCCTGAGGCTTTTTTTTTTTGTCCCTTGAAGAAGTGCCGTGTAATCAGTTGTCTTCCCTGCTGTATTTACAAAGTTTGGGTATTCCAGCTGAATTGTAGCACCTTATAGTTTATCCATAATAAATGCCATCCCATTTTTACAGACAATTTCTCCACTTTCTCCAGCGTCTTTGCAGGTCACTCCCAATGTAGCATCATCCCCAGATTTTCTGAGTTGTCTGTTCCTTCATCTGTGTTGTTCTTAAAAAAAGATGGACTTCTTCAGCACGTTTGCCATCTTCTTCCATTCTGAGAGTGACCTGTGGATACGTACACCCAGTATACAGTAATTTTCTTAAGATTATGTTTTCCTAGCTTGCTTATGAAAATGTCCTTTGAGATACTATCAGTAACTTTACAGTCAAAATACAGGACCTCTCCTGTTTTTCCTCTGTTCAAAGACCTACCAATGGATACATATTTTCGCTTTGATTTTAAAAAATTACCTGCATCTTGGACTGACCTGTCATCTGCACTTGACATTCAAAACAGTGTAGACATACCAGTGTTGCCTTCACTGGGCGGGACGGAGCAGCGGGAAGAGCGGCCAGTTAGCACCTGGCTTGTTCCAGCCTCTTTACAGCTATTGCACCAATTAACCAAGCTAATGAAAACTGAGATTGTCGGAATCTTACTCGCTATATAACTCACCCCAGCCAAACCTCAAACAGTGTAGGTAAGATGCATTCACAGGGGCAAAAATAGTGCTCACAAAAAATCCAGAATGCCAAATCTCAGTTAACTGGTTTTCACAGTGGAAGCTCAAAATGAATTTGCATAAAAAGAACACCCTAGGAGGGATGTGCCTGGAGACCCCTCGCAGTAGCCCATCCCTATTTCTTCTTGTGTGTCCCATTGCGTATATTGGTCCAGAAGCACAATCTTAGCCCGAGGAAGTCTCTTTCCTATTGTTTTCAGACCAGAATCTGGTCTCAGAAGCTGCTATCTTTACCACACATCATGTCCCTCCATCTCCAGTCTTGTATCAGATTGTCCTTGGAGCAAAAGATGAGCAAATGAGTGTGTTGTCCCGTTTAATTCCGTATGTCAATGATAAATCTTTTGAGAAGACTCAGGCCACATGTTTCTGAGTAGGCTGCATCTCAGTCTGTGTCCTGATCCCTGTCCTTCATCAGTCTCTAAAACCTGAAGGGCAAAACGAAAGGTTTAAAGGGGGGCATGGGGTGGGGCTGTAAAAACCCATTTCATGTTTAATGCACAGAGTCCATCCAGAGCCCCCCAATAATAACTACCATAGCTGTGCCTCTGTCATTTGGAGGCCACTATTCCTGTCTTTGCCAAGTCTCTGTCGTCCACAGGACAAGACATCTGCAGTACATTTGTTTAAAGCAGGGAGATGACAAGCATTGAAACAGATGTTGGAAAACAGAGCAGCAAAAGGCCTGTGCTAAGTGAATAGCCCATAGGGTCTGAGCTGTTTGATGGCTGATTACAGTGTGAGCCAACTGTTCGTTCAGAGCAGGCTGAACCCAGGAGATCCCTCTGGTAAGAGATGTACTTTGGCAACATGTGGTGCTCCCTTTGTCACCGTACCTTTTCAGATGTACCTAGGGAAAACACAGGGAACGGGATCATCATTCAAACCCCCTTAGATGAGTAACACTCTTGCTTATCCAGGCTGAATTGATTCCTAGTTACGAGTTGAACCATTGGAAAGCATCAAGAGTGCGTCTCGGCATCCAACAGCCAGTATCACTCATTAGTTTGAATGCAAAGCCTGTATGCAGGCTTTATCAAAGCTACAGAGAGTTTTATCATGATCAACATAAAACAATATTCTGTCTGAAACCTCTGCACCATATTGCCATATAAAAAGCAGCTAATGTCTAGTGATCCTTGGTATATGAAGCAATTCAGGTTTATCACAAGCTGACATATTATGCTTTGACAGCAAAGAATCCCTTTCGTACCTGATCTCATGTTTCCTAAGACCAGCTTTTCACCTTCTCTGATCTTGTCTTTAGGAGCTGATCCCCTCATGCTGGGGAGATATAGCTAGTGTTAAATGAACTCGTGAAACCTAGGAGTATTTACTTGTTAGTAATCTTGGGCAAGATACAAACTTGCCGAGTAAGGAAGCCAGACTGGGGCTTGGTTTGTTCGGTCGCATGGACAGGAGGTGGATGGAAAACTGTCCCCTACCAGGGAAAAAAATACCCCTTTATATTCTCCAGTGTGGTGGGCTGGGACAGAACTCCAGGAGCGACAGGCATTCAGCGGGTAGGACCACGGTGTCTGAACAAAGCCACTGCAGCTTTTCAGGAAATCTCTGGCATGCTGTCCTGTAAGGTGATACTGCTTTTTTTAGTGACATGGCAGCTACCAGTTGAAGGATTGATCATCTTTCTTGGAGAGGAATGCCAATTTTTAACTCTCTAGCCCCTTGAAATCTCCCTGTTCGGGATCAGCAGAAGAAAGGCCAACCGCTGGCGGTTGATGCTGCTGAGGTCCCTTAAGGCCCGAGACACACAGGACGAAATGAAGCCTGGGGCTGTGCTGGAGAAAGTACTCGGACACGTTGGGAATACACCCCAGGACCCTCTGCGTAGGTATTTGTTTAGATTTGTGCTCCAAGCATCTGATTTGGCATTTGCTGTATTTCTACCAGTGATACACCCCATGCAGCCAACTAAGGTGGCGATGGCATTGCAGTCGTGTCTCGTTTGCATGCCTAAGTCCACCTTCCATGGGGACACTAGGATCCTGAATGCCAAGGACACAAGGGCTGCCCCGTTCCTCAGGGTTAAGACGTGGACTCGCTGCTTTCCCAGAGCAGGAGAAGCTCCTGTGCCTGGGTGCACCCTGAGTTGGGACCGATGGAGGGATCAGCAGCATGCCCTTCATACTCATATGGGATTGATGATACTCCTTATGCATCCGGAGATCGCACCATCCACTGCTACCTTACCTAAGAGAAAGGAGGATGGTGTTCTCCAGGCTGTTTGAGCTGCCTGCAGATGTGCTGTCTGCTAATGAAAGGTTGTTCAGCACAATCACACTTCCATTTTATCCTGGTAGAGGGAAGGAAGGGATATGTGCCTCTTCTTCTGTGCTGTTTTTCTCCATCTGGTTGTTTTTTCTTTGTGATGTTATGGGCAGGCAGTAGGCGACAACCTTGGAAATCATTACTAAATTGCCCCGGTCTTTGTAGGGACTTGAACCATTTACCAAAAGCATTTTATGAACGGACTGGCTCCCATATGTCCGGGCGAAAATCACTGGACTGTGCTTGAACCTCCTTATATCATTATTGTTTATCCAAAAGGATGAAAGGAAGAAAGATCCAGGACACCTGGAGGGATGAAGGGAAGGAGAGCTCCTCTGTGCCTGCCCTGCAGATTCCTTACCTGACCAGCCCATGATCAGCCGCAGATGTACTGCAAATTTTGCTGCCCAGCCAGAAAAGCCAAGGGGTTTCCCTTCTGCCCCAAAAGTTGGTGCTGTCTGCAGAGTCAGGGAGATGCACGGAGGGATTTTATTTTCAGGAAATCTTGGCTGATACCAGTTTTGCAGGCAGCAGCTGGGGCACTGCCAGTCCCTGTGCAGTGCATCCTGTCCAGCCTTTTCCACTCCCTCTCCAGAGGAGCTTTGGTCTTCAGGTCTCTGTGTTCCTTCCCATCATCTTGAAACAACACAGATGTCGTGCAAGAGTTAATGTCTGCCAAGACTTTGAGCTGAACATAGAATTGGAGGGAAGCTAGGTGCGTAAAGATGCTTTTGGTTCTCTGAAATGGATGTTCTGCTAAATAATGAGGAAGTTATTAAGTGTAAAAGATCTGTTATTATTTATTTAGAAGTGTATTGTTCCCAGGCTTGTGCTTACTGTTCCTGAAGCTGGATTTCTGTGACTTACGGGTTGTCATGCAGTGCTTGCTTTGGGCTCAGCCTGGTTTGGCTCTGCTCTGCTTTCCCCAGAACCTGGTTTTTGGGTTTGTTTTTTTTTTGCAGAGGCACAGCCGGTACATGAGACCCGAGTCCCCTGTGCCCCTGTCCAGAGGTGGCCCAGGGGATTCCCTGGTGGAGCAGGGCCAGGACAAAACTCCCTGTGACATCCCTGGCGTGTACTTCTCTGGGTGCCCACCACCCCTCAGGGCCTCAAACACCTTTCTTCTTCCTAAACTGCCAGAATTTAGGCAGCGTGTGTGGATTAAGACACCAGACCTCAGTAATCTCCGTTTCCAAATTTAGGGGTCCCTGCTGCAGAAGTTCTGTAGCCCTACTGCAGCTCTTGGTGAAGCTGACTGAAGGCAGAGGGAAGATTGAGGGGTAGCACAGATTGTCTTTGCTCACCTCTTTCTTCAGATGAAGCAATGGGAGAAACATTTCTAAGTCTCTGTGTTTGTGGGGAAGAGTTTTCTGACCAGGTACAAGCAGATGCAGTTGAAATAGGTCAGCGCTGTTACTCATGTGAAAAGCGTTTATTCCAGGCCTTAAAATGAAAAATGTGATGAGATCATTACACCGGAAAATATTAATAAATAATTGATCAATAGTAGAAAAGGACTCTTTCTGTAAATAAACTTCAGTGTAATTAATAGCTCTGTGTTTTCAGTAGCATGCATGCAAAAGAAGGCAGGGATGCAATTAATGTGTCGGGGGCCTGAAGGACATCTGCAGATAAGGGTTAAACAGTCTATTGAAGCTGAACTCATGAACCTGGTTAAACTGCTGGACTTGTTTGTTTCAATAAAACTTTTGTCTCCGCTGTGTACGTATTTTATAGCATTCTACAAGAAACACTTAAAGTCAGGTTTTTAATATAATGTTGGTAGCAAAGTATGAAGGACAGAGGAGGTAACAGAAAAGGCAACTTGCTAATGCAAAAGCAGTGTACTGAAAGTCACTTTTATTTCTTATTTATAATCTACATGCACACTCTGGATAATAGATGACAACGCTCATTCAGTACTTTAACTTCAAAGCAGAGAGAAGGCATGGATGACAGAGCTGGGAGCTGGAACACAAAGGTACTAACAACAAGAGGAAAAATGCCTGTTTACTGGATTGCATTTGTTAGCACGCTGTCTTCAGATATTGTTCCCCCAGGAATAGTGAGAATATGTGCTGCACGAACAATGATTTAACATCTGAAAATGGTACTTAAAGAGTTTTCTGTCTGGTAGTAATGTGATGAAGGCTTCTGAATGGAACCTGGGGACTTCATTTCTTCTATTTATCTATATGTCTCTCTGGTTTTAGTCAGCGGTAATTGCATATTTAACCCCTTAAATAGGTTTAACCCTCTCAGCACCAACTTTTTTTTTCCCTTTTATTTTTGGTCTCACATCTGCTTTTGTTACACTACAGCTGTGCCGCTCGCATTCCTTGCCAAAAAATCAGAAAGACAAAAGGAATTTTGGAGAAGTTGTGGCCAGGGAAGTGCGTCGAGAATAATACCAAGCTCCACCTCTCTTTCTCCCTTTTCCTCTTCTTCCTTTTTTGAGGAAAGCAGTAGATAATAGCATCCAAGGAAAGTGTTTTAATGGGATTCAGTACAGCTGGGAGCCTTATAGCAGAGAATGAGAAGGAGAAAGAGAGCTGTAATGAGGGGGGAAGTTGCAGATAGAGCAGTAAATCAACAGTATAAATTTGCTGCTTACTTCAGCACTCTACTTCTTTGCATCTTTCTCAATTAGCACTTGTTCTGGGGGCTTGCTTAATAGCTTATGTGAAACAAATATTAACATAAATTGTTTAATTATATCAAAATCTTGAATTCCTCCAAGACGTAAAATTGTTTTTAGCTAGGAATACATCTGCAATAAAACATCATCTAGTTAAAGTAAACGAGCTCTAAGGAAAGTCATAAGATTGTAGCTGAGCTACTTTTACAGTTTATTTTCATGGTATTTAAATTATGATACCAGTGGGTATTTTTAATTAGTGCCTCTTTAAAGTGTGCACTTGTCTACATAAGCCATTTTGGCAAATTTGACTCATTCATACAGTGGTTGCTGTAAAAGAGGCCAGCACAGCCTGCAGGAATTGGAATTAAAAGTTTCTGCAAGCTGTTGTCAACATGACCACATCTCATTAACTTAAAAAATGGAGATTATTTGCCTGAAAGCTTGATTTGACTAACAGTAATCAAATATTAGGCTCAGTGGAGAAGGAGGAGGAAAAACAGCTTCACTGTTGTGATCTGTATCCTTAAGTGTTGTGTGGTTCACTTTAAATAGCTATGTCATATTTCTGCTTTGACAAACATAACAGGGGAAAAAATAATAAGACATACGGCTTTCTGAATAATCCAAGGTTAGTTTTATTTTCCAGACTGACATATTATTTACCAAGGGTAAATATAATTTCTCTGATGATTCCAACATTAAGAAGAATTAATTATCTTGAATAGTTTCAAAGTTTAAGCACTGGAAATTGCTTCCATCTCATGATTATCTTTATCAACTGTTAAATAGGCATGAACCTTAAATTTGTATCCTAGAATCATTCAACTGTTTTAATAAAATATGATGAGGTAGGTTGCAAAATTTTGCATAAAATGAACCAAAATAGAGAAGTGCCTTTCTAATCTTGTGAAGTCTTTAAATAGCTTGTTAAATGAAATAGCGGGGGAGAGGGCTGGGCGTGGGCTGGGGGTGCAATCTATCTTTTGTGCAACAATTAAGGTATGGGAGTATGAAATTCAAAAATGCTTGTGCTTGAGAGTGTGGTAGGGTCAAAATTCGGCATTATGTGGTGGTGTGTTTTCCTGTTAAGCAAAGGACAATGTCATACCTAGATGGAAGCTGTGGCACACGTTATTAAAAAAAAAAAAAAAAAAAAGGTGCAGTTAAACAAAAGAAGATAAAGTCTTGTGCCTTTTTATGTCTTTGAACTGAGAACATGTGCTGCATTTTACTAAAGGAACATGAGCCTTGAATGTAAGTAACTGGTTTTTGCATTAGGTACTCCCTGGAGGTAGCAGAAAAATATCATGTCCCTGCATGAAATGCGAATGTGAAATCTACCAGAAAGAAATATTTATGACCATTTTATGCTTGATTAGACTTGGATGACATCTGTTAGAAGACAGGGACTGGACAAAGAGAGAGACGCTCGGGGGCAAATGTTAACAGAGTTGTTTAGATGATGCTGGGGCAGGAGCGTCCATTTACTGCCAGGCAAAACATAGGAATTGTGTTAGCGAGAGTGCAGCTGACAGGAATTCGCTGTGATGGAGACACTGTAAACTGACGGGCTGAAATAGTAAAATGCAGCTGTTGATATTCGCCGCGCTGCCACGATTTATGGGCAGGTATCGCAGCTAAACACAGATACTGTAACTTCCAGGGAGCAGATGCATTAACAAAGTTACATAAATGTGAGTCAGCTATAAAAAAGCGACATCTTCACTTTTTAAAGTTGTTATTCCACCAGGCTGCACAGAGAGTTGGAAGGACTTTCAAAAAAAAAAAAAAAAAAAAAATCTGGATTTTCTTTTTTTTTTTTTCTGAAGTCTCTGCAGAACATACTGCTCTGAAGCAATCAACCTGATTGTTTACTTTCCCCTCCTCGCTTTATCGCTGCTGCTTTTCCCCATGCCGGCTTGGATCCTGCTCTTTTCTGAATGAAACATGTTCCTTGGCTGCATCTGCCTTTGCACGGGGGCAGGAGGGACGGGCAGCGCTGCCTGTACCCTGCCTGCGCCCGGGCTGCGGGCAGCCGAACCTCCCCACTGCCCAAGTCAGCAGGCAGTGCCAGCAGCGCAGCCCTCTCATCTGATGTAAATCTTTAACTCCAAAGTTTGACAATTAATCAATTGTTAGCCTTTATGTGTTTTTAATGTTAAACTGTTGTTTACCAGCTCTGCAGAAGCGGGTTTTATGGCTGGAGGTACAAACACTCACTTCGTTCTGGGTCTTTTCCCAGCTTTCTTTTCCTGTAAATTTTCCCTGTCTGGAATGCTTATGGGAAATGTTATTTTGTTTTTGTTTGCAACAGCTCTGTTGTTTTGATTTTGTCTGAGTGGTATGGAAAACAGTACGTCACTTGGAGTGGGTGTTTTGTCTATTGGCCATTTGGCTATTGCACATATATTTCTCATACTTATTACATGATGACAAGGGAACCCAAATGGCATAATTTTCCAGTTGAATTTTGCTTTCCAGTTTAATAATAGTGAAAGGAAAACAAAGTTAATAGATTTAGCAGTTTTGATACTGCTCACATGCTGATAGATGTCCTCGGATTTTTTTCCCTGTGGTTAAGGGTCTATTTAGACAAAGGCCAGATTAATGCATATATCAGTTTCTATAATAAACTGCATAAGGATTATGTTACACATTTTGCATACAGTTGTGAAAAACTGTAATTTAAGTACCCAAGCCCATAAAAGGGTAATAAACAACTTCAGTATCATCAATATGATTAGTCTAGGGTACTTTTTACCCTGATTTTTTAGGCAGTCCATAGCAGAAGAAGTAGCAGCAGATGCCTTTTAATTGAAAAATGATCTGAAATAAATTTTGCACTTGAAAAGAGAACACGGCATTCTCCATATAACTGTTTAGCTGGAGAGATTTGAATGTAAGATACACAGATTCTTGCATAGTATTTACCATGTTGGGGAGAGAATATCGAAAGACCACAGAATGCAGCTTTAAGACCAGATAATTTTTATGTATAGTACAGAAATATAAAATGGAAAGTATGATTAATTTTTCAATTTCTCTCTGCAGATATCTAATAATTGTGCCCATGGACTGCCAAAGGCTCCCATTAAAGATTTAAAATGCAAAGAAAGGTAGAATCAAAAAGATGGTATTTTGGATTAAATAATGTAAAAAAACTGTAGGGCAATAGCAAAGTGAAAAGCTATTGGCAAAATAAAAGCGTGGTGTCAACTCTCCTTGAGACAGACTTAAACATTTACGCATTCACGTGCATCTTTTTGTAGCTGGGATTTAAAAAAAAATAAAAATACTTAAGGGTTGCTTAAGCCAGGTGTGATTTTAAAATATATTTTGGGGCTTTCAGGTTTTGATATGCTTGTTCACAACAGAGTGATGAAAAATACAGTATGTGATCCTGTGTTATAAAAATCTCCATAAATGCAGTGGCAAGGGTTGTAATCTGTTGTCCAACATCGAAGAATATGTTAGCAAACTCTGTGGCATAATGTTTCTTTCATTAAGTACCAACAGATACAGGGTGGCCAGAAAGCATTTTGCAACAGCTTGTGGGGAATGCGCTATTTTTGTTAGCCTCGGAAAAAGGGATGCTGCAGCCGTAGCATGTAGAGGCTGTCAGAAAGGTCCAGCTGGACTTTTCCTCCCTTTTCTGTACTGTCTTTATCACTTTGCTCAGTTCCACATAATAACATCTTCATCTGAGATTGCTGTGGCACAGGGGAACTGCATTTGTTGATCAAATTTGGCTGGATAACACTGTGATCTCGTATCCTGAAGTGCGGAGATGTGCCTGGAATACGTAAGCATAAAGCTGGCCCCTTGATTGATTGATTCTGCCTGTCACAGAACAAGATAACTGGATCAGTAAATACCCTGTGCACTTCAACTTCATCTATACAATCAAAAGTGAGGGCATCATGGGGCTGAAAAACACCGAGGCATGATGGGAATATCTACATTTCAGAATGATAGCCAGGAACTTGCGAAAAGCAAGGAAGAAAAGAAAAATTTTTTCTTTTTTTTTCCCTGTGTGTTTGTACACGAACAGCAGTGAAAAGCACATTAATTTCTGTGTGTTTGCAGTGTGTCTGTCTCTCCGTGGATTTATTTCAGCTTCACATCGGTGTAACACTGCTGCTGTTGCCGGTGTTGCTAAGCCAGCGTAAGGCAGGGGTAAAACAGATGAATCAGACTCCAGATATTTCAGGGAAAGCATTTTATTTGGGGTCTCTTGTATGAAGGTGGCATTTTATCAGATAAACCGTAATTAAGTTATGTAACTAGCTGAGGCGATTTGCTACTTCGGCAACTCCTAGAACTGCTCTACTGAACATCCCGAATTTGTACTGCAGGATTCAGATTCATTCTGGGAATTTAAATAGAATCTTAAATGAGAATTAAGAGTGGAGGTGACCAAAAAAAAAAAAAAAAAGGCTAAAGACAACAGGTAGCAACATTTAAATTAAAAGGCCATCCTTTTATCCAGAAAATGGAATATGAGCAAAGCAGGCAGGTTTCTCAGAGTTTCGCTGTGTTTTTCAAGGGGTGCTTTTGGGCTAGAAAATAACTGCCAGAACACAGTTTTAAGAAATTCTGAAGATCAGTGCTCCCCTTCAAAGGAGTGTGTGCGTGTGCATGCGTGTCAGGTATTGCTGATAAAACTAGTTGGTCCATCTCTTGCCTACCGTGTCATTTCTCCTTCCCTGCCGCTCCTGCATCGCGCGGTGGTTTGTCTGAACAAGATGAGATGGCAGAGCGAGAAGGAGATGCCTGCTCAGGCCACCTTCACCATGGCGTTAGTGACGGTGAGATGTGGTTACCTGCCCCGTCTCCTTCTCGGGGTGATACTTCGCAAGCACAAGGTGTTACAGCTGTAATGAGCATTTGCCGGGCAAAGCCTCTGTGCTCCTGTAGCTGAGCATCTCACCTCCGCGAAAGGGAACCGCCGTGTAACTGGGGAAGGCAACACCAGCGCTGAAGCAAATCCTTAGGCTCAGGGCTGCAGCATTAGGCAATCCTGGGAACAATTTATTACAGTGTTTTTGCTTTTAACTGTTTCCACAGTTTATTATGAGCATTATGTGTAGCATTTAATCTGGCACTTTTATTTAGGGCTTCATTTGCCTAGACACAGATCAGCACAACTTTCTCTAAAGCACCTGTAGGATTCCTTCAGGCACCTAGAAGCTATGGGGAGTTGGAGAGGTCAGGAGCCCTTTTGTAGTAACTGAAGTCCTGCTCACTCAGAGGAACGTGCTCAGGCCATGCCATGCCTTGCCATAGCATAAACCAGAAATGCTGAAGCAGAAAATACCATCTGTTTACTTGGAAAGTTTATGGATTCATCTGCATCTAGGAATGTTTGTATCTGGCTATGGTTTCAATGTATGTATCACTCCAACGTACCATATTGAAAGGATAAAGTGGTTGACTGTGCACTCTCTAAACTGTTATCGTGTCTCTGTGGACTTTCTGACATCCCGTATATTGGAGAACGTTGCAAACTGTACAACTTTGCATCTGCTTCCTTTCCTTATCTACATGGTGACAAAAGTTGGCTGCTCATTGCTGAATAGCACGCGGCATTTACAGTCCTCTGGGTGTAGCTTTCAGAGCTTCGTTGGAGTACCGTTACTTTATGTTACTAGCGTGGTTTGCTGACTGTTTTGCGTAAATGATTTAAGGAAAACTTGACAAATGGTCTGAAGGGCCTTTTCCAACATGGACTTGTACCTCATTTTCCAAGATTTCCTCAGGACAATCTTTGTTTTTTCATCTAGCACCTACCTTTTAATGGAGAGGGTACTCTTTCTTTTGGAGTCAGTATGCCTGGGTAGACGTGGAAAAGTATGCTGCGGCTGTGCATCAAAATTGCTTTCCTGCTAGAGCCCGTGCACGGCAGGCTTCGTTTGGAGAGCGGGTTTGAGGTTGTCTCCTAAGGGTTACAGGGCTTGACCTTTCTTGTTCCGGTGGATTCCAGCTTTGAACAATTCCTTTCTAGGAATGAATCAGACGCGGGTGAGTTATAGTAGTCGCGTATCTGTGAGGCTGCGTATCTACAGTGCGTTCTGATGAGATGCCCAGAGACGCGGGGCACGGTTTTGCAGGCTAATGGCCGTGGCTGCCCGGGTGGGAGCTGGAGGGTGACAGTGGCAGCAGGTACCTGGTGTGCTCGGAGCTGTCGGGGCACTCGCCGCCCATGCAGAAACAAGCCTCAGGATAGGTATCAACGCTGTTCGGCCACCATCTCGGAGAGCCACATGTGGTGCTTATAATATCGTATCTGCGAGGGAGCTGCTGGAGAGGCGGCCGGGGCTGGGTGATGGGCGCTCCCTGCGTGAGCCGACGTTCAGCAGGGCAGCGAGTGCTCGCCAGATGAACCGAGGTGCCTGCACTCCCAATGAAACAGTGAGCAGGAGCTGAAAGCTGGAAGGGAAGCTCTGCTTTTTACTGGCAATAAGAAATAGGAGAGATAAGAGTCGTGTTCTTCTCATCCAAGCAACTGCAACTGTACTGAGATGCGAAGCGTAGATGGGAAGCGTCCTCCTCTGTGCTTTCCCTTGGGGAAACTGGAAGAGATAGGGAAGGTCAAATGGATACCTGTAGGGCATGATGACCAGAAAATGGTGTAAGGACATTGCTTCAGGTTGTGTTGTATCAGACCAGGGAGATTCAGCGTCATGATACAGAGGACTGTGCGATATGCAGCCCTTGATGGCTCCTCACACTCTTCACGTTGCAGTCACATTCTCTGATTTATGGCATTGGTGGAACAGACTCATTTAAACTATCAAATTTGTTGGTGTGGAAATTAGCTTGAGCAAATAGACAGCTAGCTGTAGACTGTTGCCGTGTTTCTCAAAAAATATAGCAAACTCAAGGGGAGCTTTAAGTAACATCCAGCTGTTTAATAATCTATGTGTTAAATAACCACTAAAAAATAAAAAAATTGGTATCTGCAGAGCAGTGGGATTTCAGACAGTTGGAGTTGTTTTGTGTAGAAAATATATGGCAAGTATTTATTTTTAAATGTTGACCACTGCTATTAGGTATTTATGAAACTGGAAACACAACAGAAGGCTGAAAGCAACCTGTAATACACCACAACAGCCAAGGGTTGGCTCAAATTAGCCCATAACCACAACTTAAAGAGGGTGTTTTACTCAATGTTAAATGCTGGAAACCATGTTGCATCGTTTCTCAGTGGTCAAAAGCTTTGCAAAAGTGGTCACCGCTAGACAAGTGCTGTTGAGGATGCAGAAGCAATGAATGTAGGAGTTAACAGGTGGCCAGGATCCTTCTAAGTAAAGGTAAGTCTCCGGGGGATCAAGGACCTTCCTTTTTGTTTTAGGTACCTTTGTCCTCGTTGTTCTCTTTTCCCTGGTCCTTCAGTTGGGTGGGGTGAGAAGAATAATTTTTAGGCAGCATTTGCAGGTTGTTTTTATGAAGCACCGATGTGAGAAAACTCCTGAATTTGACACAGCTACAGAAGGTGGGGCAGGTTCATGGCTCTGAGGGTAATTCTGAACCACTCCACCATGGGCCATGTTTTCTTTGGCTGGAGCATTTGACAAGGCTGACATATTTATGTACAGAGCTAGTATTTAAGTTGGAATTTTACACATATGAATGATGAACTAAACAGAACTCATTTATTTTTTTCCTTCCCTCTGTAGCTTTTTTTCTTTCTTTTTTTTTTTGCTCCAAATGTGAGGTTACATATTGCAGACAAGTCTCAGCATATCCAACCCGTGCTTGACCACCAGAATTAATAACTAGCCACATTCCTTGATGATTCTATAGGGATTGGAAGCTAGGCAGCCGAGTTTGCTATGCAAGAGAGTTAATAAAAATTTTCATTGCTGGAGGAAAGCTTATATACAGTAGTCTGTTTGTCCTGTATTTCAACCACCTGAGTCAGAGCCAAAAAAGCAATTGTCTACTACATATTTCAAACAGATGCTGAGGGGTAAAAGGAGTGACTAGAATTCACAGCAATAAAATGCTGGCTCTTTAAGTTCCCTTGAAGGAAGTGAACCCATAAAATTTTTGCTGCTGACTTGTTTGTCCAGTTCTTTGAAGTATTTAACATTAATTTAGTCTGCAAATCATTGCCACCTCAATTTTTCATTGAAGTATCGAAGCCTGCTAAACACATAACCTTGGAGTGCACAAAAAAAATGATTCCTTTAGCAGATATATTCATTTAGCAGTTATCCATTTGAAAACTTATTACTGACGCTGGTGGTAGGGTATGCTATAGGTATTTGCAAAGGAAAACTTTTTGAACAAGTCTATTTTTTATGACTGTTAATTTCACTTGCAGTAGGTAAGTGTATTTTAAGAGGTGGTCTTCCACCCGTTTCCTCCCCGCCGCTCCTTTCTGTTAATAACACCCATTGCAGTTCTGTGTCGGAAACCCAGGTGGGGGGCCGGGACGGTTGTATTTGATTGAGTAATGGACCGTGCAGAAATTGTTAGAGGTTGTAGCCGTTCAGGAGTGGATGTGCTTGTCCCGTGCTCGCCACCGAGCGCGGCAGCAGCGGGGTGGGAGGCTGTGGTGGCGTGGGCTGGCGTGCTGGTGGGCACCCTCGCTGCCGCAGGTCCGTCTGCGAGCGGTTCGCGGCCTTTTGGGCTGTGCCCAAAATTTCTGAAAAACAGAAGGAATTGATGACAATCCTGCTTACGCCAAGCGAAGATGAAGGCAGTGTTTCCCCCATCTCAGAAACTCTGTCTTCCAAGCAGTCTTCAGGCTTAGACAGGCAAAATGTCCACAGGGGTCATTCTTGTTGCCGCCTTTGCAAGAAAATCTCAGATTAGTCAGCAAGTGGTGGATGCCCCGGCAAGTGAGTGAGGTTAGTTATTGCTATGGCATTCTGATTAACAGCATCTGATTTATTTTTTTTCTTTCTTTTTCTTCCCCCCCCTTTTGGCTTCTTCCATCTAAATTTAAGTTTTTCCCTTCTCCTGGACTTTGTGCTGTGGGTGATATGGAGGAGGAGACCCCTTGCCCCACCACTGTGGGCTCCAGCAGAGCCATGCCCTGCCCTGGTCCTGCCCACGGCAGTGCTGCTGGGACCCAGCGGTGGCACGAGCGGAGGACATCAGCTGTGAGGGGAAGTTTAAAAAACGCCATCAGGCTTAAGTTGGAAAAAAATATCAACACAGAGGGTGTCAATTGAAAACCAGCAGGGTGGGAAAGCTACTGTACTGTAGTGGGAATCCAGCAGCCTCAAGGCCCTTTAAATGATTGGTGACACACTAGAGATATTGTTAAATTACCTTTTTTATTGGTTCTCGAGTCTTATGTCTTAAAAGACTATTCTTTGGAAGAAGTCAAGAGAATCCTTATATTTGGTTTAGATAGAAACCTGAGATGCAAAACGTGGATGTGGATCTGGACCTGAACTTCTCCAAAGTGTGGGGAGTATTTTGGGCTGGGATTTTGGTGCGAGACCTGTCTGTCTTTGGACGTGATGGTTTGGAGGACTTGTGTGCAGTGTTAACCTGCAGCACAGCCAGGCTGTAGCCGGTGGGATGTTGGTATTTTGGCATGCTTCCCTGCCCAACAGGGAAATACTGAAATGTTTCCGTAGAGGTGTCTAAAGGTTGTTTAAAGATTAAAAGGAACATTTTTTGGTTTGTTTTCAGCACCAAAAATTGAATACAAGGATTTACCAATTTGTAAACCCACTGATTACGTTGACGAGAGGGCCAGAAAGCGTTTGAGCTTAGTTATGCTTAGTAGGCAACCAGAGAAAAGGTTTTTTGCATCTAATTCTACTTCTAAACATTCAAAACTCCTTCTCTGTAGTTCATGAGTATTGTCTCTAGTGTTGAACTCTCCTTACCCTCTGTGCTTTAGTTGCCCCATCTATAAAATCAGGGTGGTGGAGAAGAGGCTTTTTGATTTCACTGAAGGACCTTAAGATCATTTCAAAGGGGGTGTGTATTCCTAGTCATTTGCAAGCCAGCTTGGGGAACAAGCTTAATGAAGGATCAAGCCTCAGGTGAAACACTTACTTTAATTCAAAGGCCTCTGGTTAAGACTTTCTTTCCAGCCTGCACGGTCCCATATTTTACATTCATTCCCAGCATGGACTTCCTTTGCTCAAGGTCCCATAGGTAAGCCACAAGAGCAAAATATACTACGGGGCCTCATACCAAAACTTGGAGTGGGAAATTTTAACCGTCCAGCTTAATTTTTCATGACTGTAGAACAATAGCCAAGATTGTGTTCTGGGTACAAAGGTGGCCGCTGGGACGACCCCGTTAGCCACCGCCAGCTTTGCCCCCTCTGTGGGCTGCAGTTTGGGCTGGGACCGAGTTGTGGCCCGCGGCGGCTGTTTGCATTTCTCCTGCGTTGGAGCGAGATCGTCGCGGTGACGAGTTCACGCCGAGAGACGAGGGCTGAGCACGGCTGTCGCCCATAGAGCCGCGTTTTGTATCTGCCTGCTGGGGAGCAGCTGCAGGCAGATGAAACCAATAGGGATAATGGTGATGCTGAATGGGAAAAGAGGATTTTTGAACCTGAAAAGGGCTGTTTATGTATCGTAAACCCCTTTTCAATGTTGTAAACCCTTTGAAAGCAGCCCCTCTGCCTCCTCTTTGCTCTGTGCAGCGCCAAGCATCCAAGTTGGCTCTCTGGTAACAGCAGCAGCTCAATACGGTTTTTATAGCACTCGGGAGGAATAGGGAAAATTTTGAAAAAATCTCAATTGGCTAACAAATTTCAGCATTTTTCAATTGTATGCTAACTCCTAAGCAGCAGGCTGGCATCTACTGAGTGTTGAAAAATGCTGTGAATTGGTAATTATGAATTACAGCAGGAGATCAGTTCAGCTTAGTGTTTCCAAAGCCTCAGAGATCAAAAGGTGCCAGTGAGAAAGATAAAGTATCGAGTGGCAGTGAATATGCCAGGCTGCCTGAAACTTAGTTTCACTGTCTAGTTTGAGGAAAAAAATGTTGTTGCTGCATTTTGTAGAGGGGGAAGAAAGAATGTGGATAATATTTCTGTTGAGGCATGGACTATTTCCAGGAAGACTAATGAGGATGTAAAACGATTGCCGAGGTGCTTTTAGGTTTTTATATTTTTGTCTATTTTATCTATTAGTTTACCTGATAGAGCAGTAATTACATGAAGAAAAGCAGTAAGAAGCAGCAAGAGAGCGGGATAAACAATGGCTTGTTCTTTCTTAATTTTCCACCAAATGCAGAGCATATATGACCATATTTTTTTTTAATCTGGCAAAGTATGTATTTCCCTTTTTTGTACTCTTTTCTTTTCAGCTGTCATTTCCAGGAAACGACACTGTCAACTGATAGATATATATATATATATATATATATGTGTGTCACGTTTCAGCCTGGTCCGGGGAGGTGGTGTGCAGGGGTGGGGGGTCAGCTTCCCACCGGTTCACCGCTGCCATGCCCCGAGCGAGACGGAGCCCGCGTCCCCCAGGCACCCGGGACCCCTGTGCATTTGTGCTTGGACCGATGGGTGCTGTGCAACGGTGAGGAGCTGGAGTTGTCTCCCAGGTGGGAAGCCCCCAGGCTTTTAAGAACATCAGCAGATAAGGATCAAGATTTCGAAGCAGTGGGTAGCAAGGGGAGCAAAGAATTGGTGAGCACGCACCTCGAGCTGCTCAGAGGGTCCCAAGAAGAGTGAAGTTAATCACTAGTAGAAATGGTCCGATTTTAAGATGGCCAAAACCTCCTTTGCTTTTGCCAAGCTATTACCCAAGGCGGGCAGTCTTTGCTGGTGGGCAGCCCCCCTGTCTAGGTTATATCTAGTAAAACTTGAAGATGTTTTTCACCACTTTGAAAGTCCCTTCACCAGTTGCCCAGATTATTGGCAAAAGAAGGGCAGTGGCAGATTCCTTATAACTCTCTTCCCCTTCTGCATCAATTATGTGTCTTTGCGAGGCAGAGCTTTGAGTCAGCTCTCCTTCATTTCTCTCTTCTGGTTGCTCCCAAGGGAGAGAGTCTCTTGGTAATAGGAGCTACATCAGTTCAGAGAAGACTACGGTTTTGTTCCCTTCTCAAATGACATATGACTATCAGGCATCTCATGAGTTCTCTGAGTGGGCACATGAATTGAACCTTTTAGGAGTCTCGGTGATTAATGGCCTGATGGGTAGGAAGCAGACACTCGTTACAGGTCTAGGGGATCTGCCTGGTGGAATTAAATAGCTGCCATGTTAGCGATGCCCTTTTACCCTTCTGAGCTCTCCTGTGAACGTCACCAGTGCCGCACGAAAAAGGAAACAAAGTTCGCCACAGGGTGGGTTAGGGGATTTTTTTACTTTTGTTTTTGTTGCCTGTGTGTTGTTGTGTGGGTTTTTTTACAGTGCAAGCACAAGAGATGTTTTAGTTAGCCCTGGTTGGATTGTTTTTTGCCTTATATGAAATTAATCATGAAGGATCATGGGCCCATTGGCATGGCTGCCGTCCTTATGTCTCAACCTGGCTTCTGAGGAAACATCTGTAATGCTGCTGGTGTCTGCGGATAGGGCTGGATCCCAGTGCCAATGTCAAGTGGGGATTTTTTCCTAATATGGACAGTAGTCCACAAGGAACTGGATGAATTCCATCAAACTAACGTCGCCAACAGCTAGTAGAGAGTTTGGCTATACTCTGCTTGGACCAGCCCTGAGTTAGAGACCAGAAGGTAAAGGGCTTTTTTGCTCCGTTACCCAACGTCGCGTTGCCGAGTGTAATGTACTAAAACCACAAACCCAGGGATGCTGACAGGAGGTGGTGCCTGTTCACCAGTTCCCTGTGCAAATAGCGTATAGCAGTGGCTTCTGCAAGATGAAGCTTTTTTGTTCTGCTTTGCTTTGCTTTGCTTTGCTTTGTTTTCCCCCAAAGAAAGCTCAGAGCGTGACGGGAGCAGGCGCTGACACGCTCCTCCAAACCCATCCCCTTCCTAATTTTTTGGGACATATGCCCCCCTTTACCTCTGGCCTAATACTGATGAAGTGCAAGTGTTTCCACTCACAAAAGTTCCACTTATCCTAATTTTGACAATGTGAAACTTGTGTATATAAGTTTTTATCTGAGTACTCACTGGGGGATTATACAACCAGTGCTTTAAACTGGCAGTGACAGCTAATTCCTGGTCAGCAGTAAGTGCTAGGTTTGTTTCTAAGGATACTGTGAAGCAAGGGCAGGGGGGTTGTTGGTTTGTGTTCTTTTTAAAAGTCTTGATGTTCTGTATTAGACATAGACTGCTTTTAAACATCAGCATGTGTTCTTTTTCTTTGATGTCTTTCACGAAGAGGATTCTGCCTTCCACTTTAACAAAAGTCCCATGTTCCCCTTATGTTGTTTTATGCTGCTAATGATGTTGCTTACTCAAATAAATACGTATGTGCGTGTAGAGTTAAAATGCAACGTTCCCCTCCAACACACCACTGAAACATAACAGAACTGATCTTCTCTAGTGATCTCCTGTGCTGGAATTTCCATGTTTTGAAATTAAAATGGATTCTCCTTATCTTCTCATAGCCCCTTTGATCCACGGATCCTTTGCCTGTGGGTGTACGGTGGCACTAACGACAGAGGACAGGGAAGCTTTAGCTTTGCGTGGCATCGTTAGCTCCAGAGCATTAGCAGCATCCCCGGGAGGAGCAGCCGGGCTCCCTGTGCACCGGGAGAGCAACCTGCTTCCCCACGCGTCCCCCTGAGCTCGGTGCCAGGCAGGATGCTCCCCGGAGAATGCCCTGCGTGCACGCCGGGCATTTCTGCGATGCTCTTCCTTTTTCTCAGGGACCCCTTCAGCATCTTGGCAGTGGAAGCTTGGTGCAAGTTTCCTGCAGCGATACCTGCTTTCCAGACATCCCCGATCTTTTCCTTCCTCCAGGTAGCACATAGCTCCAAGGACTAAACTTGCAGATTAGACCCGGGTTCATCTGTGCCACCAGCCTGTACCCGTGCCAAGAGTTTGCGTGCTTTTGTTTTTCCCGACTATTCATTCAGTCCAAGGTGTGTCGTTTGTAGCTGGTTGCAAGTGGTGAACCGAATAGCTTGAACCTTTCTGCCAGGGCTCTGCATGCAAGTACTGTCAAAACTGTTCACAGTGATGAGTCAGTTCCTTTTTTTTCTCTCTTTTTTTTTATTTTTTTAATGACGAGTATGCAGCTAGTGTACCCATTAGAGTGTGCAGAGGGATGGCATAGAAATGAGGATACACATGTGTATGTATCAGACGCTGAAGAGCAGTGTTCTTGTTATAAATATAGCTCGGCTGTGTTCCTTCTTACATTTCAATTTTATAATCCGTTCCAGAAGATTTGGACAAAAATACTGTAGTGTAAGAGAGCATTAGTTTCTGGGTTCTTCAAATAATAATTCTTAGTGAGGAAACTAGTAAATAAACCTTTAGAGATGGGCAAGATGACATCTTCCCTAGTTCTAGGAATTGGACTTGGGGTATAGATTTATGAAAGGTAAAATAAAGGACAAGTAGAAGCAGGAGCAGAACTGTATGTTTTATTTTTTTGGTTTATTGCTAAAATGTATGAATTGTCCTTTTTTGTTTGTTTTATTGGTGTGATTATATATGATCTATCTTTACATGTATACTTTTTAGACCTGGTGGGCCCACTGTGATTAAATGTTTGCTTTGAATACGTGTCCAGCGTGTTAACTTTTCACAGCGGAAAGTTGTTAAATTCATTTTTATACAAGGGAGGAAAAAAAAAAGGGGGGGGGGGGTGTAAAAAAAAAGGAGATTGTTAAATGTATGGAAACCCTTATTGGCTGAATTATATAACTGAATTCATTCAACATGCTCAGTGTATCTTGTTCTCCTTTCAGTATTGCCACTCTGTTCATCACCCCTTTTAGTGCTTTAGGCATATGGCATGCAGTACATCCAGGGAAGTGTCAACAATATGGCATATGTTATACATACTGATCTTGATACACCGTAGAAAATAATGGGCCTAACTTTAAAAGGCACGGTGCTAAGAATAGAGCGTGCTGCAACATGCAGACAGTGAATCCGCCATGAATGTCATGTTTGAAGACAAAAAGAGCTGTATTTTTCATTACTTTTGTGGCTTGGTTTGTATTTTGGCGTTACTGCACATGAAAAATATTACGGTCAATGGAGTACAGGCTGGGTCTTCGCCCGCCTGACGCTGGTCCCGCGGACTCTGCGCAGACTTGGGGGTCAGCGACGGCGGCGGGCAGGAGGGGAGCAGGCAGGGAAGGCGAGACCCGTCCGCGGGTCCGAGGATGCCCGGGTGCGTTAGCTCACCGCTTAGCTCCGTCTCCGCGCTGTAAGTGAGCCTGCGCAAGCAGATCGCTACGCTTACGTTAAAACCGCAGTGGTGGAAATGAGTCTTTCCAAAGGCTCTTCCAAAGATCTTCCCATTAGGATCTGACTGCGAGATCGGGGCTCTCATCTGGACTCGCAGCAGTAAAACGAAGATGAAACGCTCTGTTTCTCATTTCTGGATCCTGGACTTGCTCAGCTCCCCGTTTCGCAGCGAATCTTCCGTCCCAGAACGCTCATTTTTAAATGAGAAAAAATTTAAACAGAGGGTCCTTTGAAACACTCGGCCTGAAAACCGTTCCAGGGAGTTTCACCTTTAAAATAAATGATTCATACCGTCATAGAGGTGTATGTATATGTGTATGTCTGCATTGCTGTTTATTGTGCTGCACCGGCCTAGCTTGGAAGCTATAACATCTGAAGTGCGGAGAAGCAGTGACTGGAGAAGGAAATATCTTCTTTCCAACAGAGACCAAATATTTGTCTGTTATCTCTATGGGCGTTTTAGTGATTCTTGATATTCGTGGAACCGTGCAGATCGCCACACGGATAAAATAGAACAACAAAATATTTATTTTTAATCTTTGTTGAATGCTGAACGTTTTGTGCATGTTTATGAGGGTTAAACATTAATAGCAGATGTTGTTAATGAATAGAAGGCTTGAGCCAGCTTCTGAGACCTTTTAGTTAGTACATGAATTTTCTGGTTGATGACAATACTTGTAACATGCCTAATTATGAAGTAGTGTTCTAATCAAGCCTTGAATAACTGAAGAATTTCCCCTCCTCTTTTGCGGTTATTTCAGTGGCACACACACAGATCGCTTCAGTGCCTGTGCTTATTCTTAGTGATTTTTCTTTTCTTAGAACATTCATTGAGGTTTTTCCCCCAAGAAGAACATTTATTTACGCTGAATGTCAGCGCAGGAACGTGCACACACATGCAGAGATGGCTACGCGTGCGCGGCGCACGCGTCCCCTCCATCCCGTCCCCACCAGCAGCTGAACTGGTGCCAGCCTCTGAAGTTGTTGTCCCAGTTTGTCACGCTTCCAGGTGAAGTACGTGAAAGTGATTATAGGTAATAAATATCTTTTTTTTTTTAACTTATTGCAGAGGCAGTTTTTCCCCTGTTAATGAGGGTAATTTGACTTGGTTGAAGGATTGCAGTTCTTAAGAATTAATGCAGCAATCCAATTCAAAGATTTAAAGAGATCTAAGATTTTTCACAGGTCGTGTGCTAGTGAATGTGCTCCTATCACATAGCAGCTAATGGACTTGAACAACAGTCTGTCATTTACTGTTACCTCAGTGTATAGCAGCTTTGCCCTTGATAGCAAGTATACTTTCCCAGCAGTGCAGGTTATTTAGTAGTGCGGTATATTTGTAACACTTTTAAGAGACAGTATCCTATTTCTAACAGCCCTAATTACTGGATAAAGCGAGGTTACCTTTCTGACTTTCTTAATTACGTGTTTGGATCCTAATCTGCACGAGCCTAAAGTGTTTTATGCTCTATTAGCCGACTTCTCATTTTTTTCAGATTTGTCTCTATGTATACACATATACAAAATAATTTCTGTATTGCATTTTCTCTGTATCGACGCTCAGAGGTTAATGACATAAATATGGAAGTGTTAGGCGCTAGTCTCCATAAGGTCCCGTTATTTTTAGGGATGCATTATTACCTTTTAGCAGTGTTTTGTAATGACTTATTTGTAAATGCTGTTGGAAATGCTCTAATTTCTTGATCCTGTTGTGTTCCTGGATATTAAAAATCCTATTTTAAGGTAATTAGAAGGATTCTCTTGTATTTAAATGTGTGTTCTCTAGACAGTGTCATTCTACACTCCACACAGAAGAACCTTTGTTCCTTAATTAGAAAAAGGACTAGAGCTCATTAATTGTGGGTACAAAGTGATGTCTGCTCAAATGGAGAAGCAATAATACAGTTTAAATAATGATTGATCCTACATTTTAAGTCTTACACTATTTCATATTGATAGCGATAAATAAGCAACATGTAATGCAGGTTCCAAAGCACTGTGTTCAGATTTTTATTGAAAGATCTCTTTTTGCAAGGATAAACCTCTGTCGGGCACAATAAATAAAGGATGGATGGTACATACGCAGCATCTGCCATTTAGAAAAGTCAGCATTTGTCAACAGTCGCACCATAGTGATAGCTGAGATACTGGAGTTAACTCTACCCCATACTTCCAAAAATAGTTGTGGTAGCTGTGCAGTCAAAAGCAGTTTGGATCTTGGCCTTACAGAGCTATTATTGTGATGAAAAGAATATTTTAATTACTGCTCGCAAACAGGATGAGTTATAAAAGTTAGAGTATTTGTCAGGGTGTTATTTTGGAGAATGGAGACAAGTGTACTTTGTTCTCTGAATTTTGCCATCCCTTTGGGAGGAGGACAGACTTGGGAAGTTAAACCCAACACCCTTTACCAAAAGGCTTGAATTTATATGACAGCCGCAGAGCAGGGGGGGTCCGAGATGTTCAGCATGCGTCACCTGAAGGCAGGGCGAGCTCCCAGCGAAGGCCATCCCCAAAAATCAGGAGCGTGTTGGCGCTGAGCTTGGTGGTCCCGCTGCCAGGTTGGGATGCAGGGACGGTGCCTGTGGGTTTGGAGTTCGGGTCTTCTGTCATCTGAAGCTTTCCAAAAGTCAGGGCTGGGGAGGGCAGGTTGTTGGTACGTGCATCGTTGGAGGGCGATGCCCCTCGGGCTCCCCAGCCCACATCTCCATCTCCTCCGCAAACCCCGCAGTGCCTGCTCCTCTCCTTGCCCCACCTTGCCTCAAAGACTGGAGAAAGAGAAAATCAGTCTGATTTTTCCAACCCTAATGAAAACCCACATTAACAAGGCAAAGCATTCCCTACGTGCAGAAGGGGAAAGTTGGAAGATGGAGTCATTAGGCTTGTTTTTCCTGCTAATAGTTTCACGAATCAAAATGGTGCACGCTGGAACAGGGTATGTGTTTCACTCAAAGCGTATCGGCACTGAAAGAACCCCAGAAAATAGGGGTTTTCTCGATATCCGTCTCTGCTGTATTCCTCTTGGTGGGAAAGAAAAATAGTTTTTAAAAGATAAAAAACCTGTTCTTCAATTGACTATGCAAAAATCTTATTGCAGTATTTATTCCAAACCTGCACACATAATGTTCAGTCAAGGAGAAAACAGCAAAAAACAGTTGTTGATGGACTTAGCAGAGAACTGGATTAAATAAGCATTAGTCTACTGAAGCTGATTACAGGAATATGAAAATGCAGTATCTTAATGGTACATATTTTCATGTGGCAGCTCAGTTGCCTTTCATTTTGCAGCTAATATGTCTATTCTTATGAGTCATTTACTTCTTTAATTACCTTTTGCAGGCAAGGCACCATGGTATATTAATGTGAATGATTTTTACTGCCAGTTTATCATACAATGCCCCAGAAGTTGAAAGGCGTAATTGACTTGGAAGAGCAGCTCATGAAGGAAACAATATTTAGTTGACAGTTTTCCTTGTACTCTCTGTTGACGTTTATGAGTTTACACTATGCTAAAGGAGTAATAAACACAATTTTCTTTCAATAACAGGAAAGAGTCGCTTTTAAAATACATTTGTGGAAAACAGATTTGTTCATTTCTTGAATAATATAAAATAATGCGTTTCCAGTGATGAGATGTATATAAGATTGTCAATTGAATTAAACCTTGGAAGGTGCATTTACAACCTGCCTTAGAGCGTTAAAAGATATTAGGGTGCATATGACTCGAATCAATTTAATGAATATTTAAATTATACACAGATTTGGATAAATCATATTCAGATCTGTGTGTTGGATTATTTGGTGGCCTTCTCTTGCCGTCAAGTGCGAAAGTTTGAAGTGGGAATTCGAGGGACGGAGGCTCTGCTTCTGGAGATGGCAGAACACTCGTCAGAAAGCTCTCGATAAACCCCGACTGGGGGATTACTCTTGAAACTTTCTATAACTTTCCTGAAGCCACAGGCTCGAGGAAGGTTTAAAATCAGCTTTGCAATCCGTCAAAGTCCATTTTCTTCTGGAATGCTACTTTTATTGAAATGACCTTGTCAAATCGCAGAGTCTTTTTTTCAAGCATCCCCAGGACCATGCGCAGGTATGATTAATCATCCCATCCCGCTTTAATTAATTTAAAGGCACACATGCCCGGGGCGGGAGCGGGAAGCCGGCTGGCGAGGCGAACGCTTCCTCGCTCGGCTTGCAGAGAGTTAAACTTTTCACAGTTTTCCCCGATTGTTTGCAGTTCAGCTCTCTGCAACATAATGAAAGTTTTCTAGCCATCTGTTGTTAAGCTGGCGGTGAGCAAGGCCAGTATATCCAAACAAAGTGCTGGCCTGCTGTAAACTGAACCTGTCAGTTTAGCATAGCTGGGCTGACCTCCCCGAGGCGCGGGGCAGCCGGCGGTACCAGGCACTGCCTGCGTGCTCGGCTTCCAGGGGAACTACTTGGGGGGACCGTGTTTACTTTTTCCACTTAGTCTTCCTCCCACAGGCTTGAACGAGTTTATACTAAATCTTTAAATTGACACCGGGGGTGGGTTTTTTCCTATTCTGAACTTCTTTTTTTTTATTTCTCTTTTTTTTGGGGGGGGGGGGGGGGGGGAGTACCAAAAAAAAATCTATTAAAATCCCACGGTTGCTGGAATTTGAGCTTTTTGGAGGTGGCGTGGGGGGACACGGGACACCGACTCAGTGCGTGCATGTGTGCTGGCGAGATTGCCTGTCAACAGAAAAGAGGCATGTTCCCAAGTATCCCGGCTTGCTTTCTAGCTTCTATTGTTCCCTTTGTTCTGTATTATTTAAGATCAGTTACTCATTTGCTTCTGAGGATTGGGAATAACAGGCAAGGTAGAGCGCAGCAACCAGCGTCTATTGTCTTCCTGCGAACCACGGTTGCATCTAGAAGTGGCTGGAGCAGCCTTCTGCCTGCTTCTGTTTGCTTCTGCCCAGGGGGGTGGTAGTTTCAGCCTGAGGTACTAGAGAATTTGAAACTTTCTGAGCAGAACTGCAAAGATCAGACTGGAAATGCCCTTTACTCACAGGGCTCTGGGGTTAGGGGTTGTTTTTCCATTCTCGTTGGTACTAAATACACGCTGGTTTGGCCTCCCTTCCTCTGCCTCCGTGCATTTGTGCTTTTCCCAGTCTTGTTCCTCAGATTGCCTTCCCCTTTTCCTTCCTACATAAATGCTAGTTTAGTTATTCCTAGTTGTCTGGGAGGCAGTGCATGTCATTTCCCTGCTAATATTCACCCAATACAAGCAGTTTTAACCATTTTTAAGATTGGCACCAAAACTTGAAGCACCTGTGCCAGGAAAGCGAGTACTGGGTATTGCCTGTTTCCAGTGTTTGTTTTTTGGACTAGACTTAGAGCAGATACCTTTATGCTACCGCTGCTGCCAAAATCCCTCTTTCTGCTTTGTTTGCTACACTTGTGTTATACCTACTCGCCAGTCTTTGGCTGGTTTCAAGTGTGTTTTACCTACCTCATGATTCTTGGAAAGCAAGCCTGATTCTCAGTGACCCCAAATGCTGCAATTCTCGGTCAGGAGGAGTTTTGCCTGAGGAAGAGCTGCCGAATTTGTGCCGTGCGCGAAACCAAGCTGTGCCTTTGAAAAAGTGCATCGCAGCCAGTCCGTATCTTCACATCGTGTAGCAAATGTACTGGAAGCTCTGGAAAAGCAGTAAAAGTCGTTAAAAGTCATACTTTGCCTTTCCAGAAGACCCCACCAAGGGCTTGTGCTGGTCCCCGCCAGGACGGGGGGAGTGCCCGGGTGCGGGGATGAGGGATGCAGTGCTTCAGGTCACATCCCCTGCCATGTGTTTTTGGGGCAAAAGGAGTATGACAGTGGTGAAAACCACTCAATTTTAAATTAAAATGACTGCACTTTACTAGGAAACCCCATCCCGCTCTAATCTGTTTGTAAGGTGAGTGACACATAAAGTGCTTTTTGTTTTAAGGTAGAGGGAAATGCATTCAGGATAGAGTTTCTGGTATAAATGTCAGGTGCAACGCAGTGCACGCTCACTCAAAAAGTCAAGCAGATAACCTTGGCATTTAGGGACATTGCCTTGTATAAAATGAAATTGTATTTTGTTTTTAAAAAGGAGGACTACATTAAGAGGTCACCTATTAGCTGTGTTTTTGCTAGCTGTCTGAAACTCAGCTCTACTGTCTATTAAACTCAAACCACTATGTAAACATTCCTGTGTTGTTCCTGGTCTCTACAATGGCCAAGGGGATCGGGTTTCACCTGCCTGCACATCTTCAAGCAATTAAAGCAATTAGCTTGAAGCCATTTCACATTCAAGGTCTACTGTGACATTCAAGTCCAGAAGAAGTCTAGGGGAAAAGAAAAAAGACGAGTACAGAAGGGCCACTGTGCAGCACACGCACACAAATAACCTGCGACGGGGTTTTTGGACTTACAGCGACTTCCGAATGCGGTCGTGAGGCTTTGCAGCAGGCATGCAAAGTTGCTGCTGTGAAAGGGAAGAGAGAAAGAAAAAGCACCTAATGATCCTTTAAATTATACCCAAGTTTTGCCTGTTTTGCACTGGGAAGGGAGGTGGGGGGAAGAGAGAGAGAGCAACGTGATTTGGAATGATATTTGCGTGAAATAATACGGTGTTGGTCTTATTTACTGACATTTCTCCTGGCACGGAGATCGTATTTTTCTTCTCATTTAGGTGGGGATTTATATTTGGTGTTTACATTGTAAAACTGCACTCATTCTGGCTAATGTATCCGTTACAATGACATTCAGCGTTGAGTTTAGTGATTCCAGCAGTAAGTCTTGAAAGCTGCTATTTTTTAAAAGGTTGGAGCAGATTAGTGGTGACCTTAAAAGATTAAACTAGTACAGTTTAAAGATAAATAATCAGCCTTTAGCACATTAGATAGCTACATAAGCATGACAGAAGGTGACTTTCTTACAACAGTTTCAGAATCCAGGAAGCATTTTTACATTTGTAACTTGGCTAAGGCAGCAAACGGTGTTTTGCAGAAAGGGAGACATAAACTGATTGCAGCACTTCAAATTGGTTAATACAGTTTTAAATCCACAGTTTTTCTGTTGGTTTTATTATGCAGAAGAGGCTAATTTTAAAAGCTATGCCTGCTGCAAAAGAAGATCTTGCTTTGCTGTCCCGGAGGGTGTTCTTAATCAGAAATAACCGCAGGCTAAATTATAATGTGGAATCCTGCTGCCCTTTAACCTAACACTGCTGCTCGTTCAGTGTTTGTTAACAAACAGCTCTAAGTACAAAATTGTTTGAGAATTACTTTTTCATTATATTTGCTGACTTCAATTAGAATAAGAAGCTTATTTGGGGAAGAAAAATTAAAAATGTATGGGTTTCTAGAGAAAGTTTCAGCAATTGTTTCCCAGCAAGTGCCGTCTTTGGTACGTATCTGCCGACTCCGCGGCACACGTAATTCAATTTAAATAAAATTATGTTCTGAACTAATATTTCTGCACCGGTGGGAGAGGCAGAGCTCAAGAGCATCCCAAGACTCAGCCCTTTGAAAGACGCACAAGCTAAAATGGTGGCAGGGGCTGAGGCCAGGGCCCCTCTTGCGCCTTGGTTGGGGGGGGATGCGATTCCCCTGTTCCCTAAGGAAGAGGCACAGATTCCCCATCCCTCTGGGGTTTTGGAGGGCTGGGCTAGACGCAGGTGGCAGGGCGTCCTATTCTTATTTCGCTTTGAGTAACACGTAATTGAAACGTACACTCAGCAAATTAATTGGTGAGTTGAAGGTAAGAACTGCTGAGTTAGTAGAAGACGGCACAAGCCCTCCTCTTTTTTTTTCCCCTTAAGTTTACATGCTGGAGCGGAAACGCTGTGGTACTCAGAAAGGAGGTGATGCCTCCGTAAAGCAGATCTTTCCAATTTATTTTTTTTTCTAGCTTAGTCTTCTGTTTCTATGATCTGCCTTTTGAACTGTTTTTGTGGCTGATCAGTTCCACCTAATATGTCTCTTGATTTCTGCTATTGTAATACTCAGACGACATGCTGTTCTCTTCATTTTTATAAGCTTTAGATGCTCCTGCCTGTCATACTCTGGCGGTTTATCTTCAGCGTCTGGATTTGCTTTCAGACTTGCATGTCTATCAAGCTGCTGTTGCTTTGAATGTGAGATCAAAAGAAGATGAATTCCAGTAAAAAATTTCCTTGTATGAAGAAAAGATTGGGGGCCTATGTAAACATCCCACTGACAGCTCCCAATGAGTTATTTTAGCAGAGCATTAGCACCCAGAATGACAGACAGTCCAAGACTACATGCTAAATAACAAATCAGTCCCTTCAGCAGCAGCAGCACGTTGCCACAACAGCAATACATTTTCTGAAGGAATCCTGTTCCTCTTTTTTTATTGAATATGGCTGTTCGACTGCTCATCTCTTCACGAGCTGCCTTCAAGTGCCAGCCCCAGTTTACTTTTTCTTGACAATATCTGTGTCATGTCACCAATATGACAGAAGACAGGGCTTTGATAATTGGGTGGGGAGACGGTTAGTTAGTCATCTCGAGTTAAATAGGTAGTTTGTTTTAGGGAGGGGAAGGAGATGACGAAGAAGGGAAAGCATCTGCCTGAATGCTAAATGCACGCTTGCGGAGATGCTGGATGCAAGTCCTGCGCCCGAGACAAGTTGCATTTTTGGGGCGGTTGTTTATGTTTCAGTTCACGCAGTTAGCGAGAATAGCTCGGCAGCCCGGCCAGCCTCACGAGCCAGTTTTAAGAGCGAGTTGTAGAGGGGAGGAAAGTCAGCTTGGCTGAACTTAGGCGCGAGTAGGAGTTTGTCTAGATGGAGAAGTGAGGTGTGCTTTTTGCCGCTGTTTGGTCTAGTTGGGGACATAATTAGTTCTGCATGTTTCTGCTCACAGACGGGGAATTTAATAACGCTGAATGGCTAGATGTTTGCGCCCGGTGTAGCGCTAAACCCAACTTTGAGATTACCTGCGAGCTCCAGCCGATCTTGCCGCTTGGCGAGGGAAGACTTAGGGAAGGAACGCTTTGCGGTTTCTTTGTCGTTTAGTAAAAGCAGAGGTTGCTACTGTGGAGGCAGAGACCCGGTGGCTGCTGGCGAAGGGCAGTGCTCCAGCGCCGTCTCCCTCCAGCCTGCGCTCCGGCTGCACAGCACTTCCTGTTTATTCAAACATCTTTTTACCATTCTTCAGCCCCCGCTTCACAGAAACAGCCAGAAACACATCTCCAGCGCGAAGACGGAAATCTAAAGGCAGACAGTAAGAGCTTACTCTGTTAAACTCTTCATTTTCTCTGCGAGCGCTCAGAGGACAGGAGCGTGCAGGCAGGGCTGAACTTTAACTTGCTGCCTCGCGCGGGCAGCTTGGCAGCGCAGGAGAGGGGAATTGCTTGGGTTTAAAGCAAAAGAAGCTGGTTCAGGTTGTTTCCTGCGGTGTTGACAATGAGGGTGGGTTTTCTGGCATGGCTTCGGAGAACAGTGGCGAGGACCGAGTCCTCTTTTGGGGTGCCCGTTGCCTTGCGATGTCCCCCCAGAGCGGGAGCAGCTGCGTGTCACCGTCCCCGCTGCTCGCCGGGTGCTGTGGCTTCTCCTCGCGCTTGCACAAGTGGCAAAAAAACCCAGAAAAAAAACCCAAAAACCCAGAACAAACCAACAAACCTGCCAAAAAAAGGAAACGTGGCTGCTGTTCTGGGCAGCAAAAGAGAGAGGTGCGAGCCCGCCGAGTCGCTTTTTGTTTTCTGCAAATTGTTTGCATCGTGGCTCTGGCACCGCTTGCGAACCAGCTTTGCTAATATTTGTACCAATTTCATGCTAATAAAAATCAGGCTGCTGAGACAAGCATGGCTATTATCTCATTCATATTACTATTGTTTAGACCTGTGGTACTACAAAAGGAAAGGGAAAGCGTGCTCACGCCGGGTAATGGTTGTTAACTTCTCACGTGAGGGATTTTCTCTGCAGTTTTTCAGTATTAATGATTGTTGTATGAATGGTCTTCAGGGGTTGTTGGAAGATAGCGTAGATCCTCTGGGTAATCCGTGTTGCAACACGTATCCTGGGTTTTTCCCTCTCTGTTCAAGTGACTTGAAAAACTACTTGATATTTCTCGGTTGTTTCTCCCCCCTCAAAAGTCCACTGAAATAGGAGGTAACTTTTTTTTGGTGAGCATTCGTGGTGCTCATATGGTGTGAAACATAAGAGAAAATGGAAAATATGCTGCCTGCCCTATGGAGAAAACCCATCCTCCTCGAGGCTTTTCCTGCCTCTCCGAGATCCAAATACACTTTAAAATTTTAAACCGTAAACCCCCATCTTCCTAGAAAAGAGAGCGAGAGAGAGAGAGAAATCAAGCTGTGTGTTCAGCCAAACCGCAAGTACAACAAACATATTTTTAAAATATATTGCTAGTCTGGCTTTTTAATGTTCAGAAGTTGTTCTACTTTGCAGGAAAAAAAAAAATGGTGTGTGCAACTGCCTTAAGGACAATTTGTTTAACAGTAGGAGTAATTGCATGGGGAAAATGGAAAGAGTGACTGAAGTTATTTACTCAGATGTTAGTGTAGGTGTGGGGCAGAAAACTCACTGTGGGAACAGTGGGCTGCTTTTCTTGGTATCTTAGTCTATTTGATGACCATCAAATTTCCCAGCTCACTGGTTTTGTTTTTTCTGGATGGCATGTTTGATTATTTATCAGAAGGGAAAGGGAGTAGCTGAAGCAAATAAACATGTGACCGAACTGTGTTTTGTTTTCCACTCAGAAGGCCGTGCCCTTTAACAGATACACAGAAAATAATAAACGTATTGTTTTATGATAAAAGGAAATTATGTGTATCATTTTCTTTAGCAAGGCCATTAACCCCTTGTGTTCAGTGGTCTCCGCCTTCTGGCAGCGTATTGGGTTTGCAGCTGGGAATTAAAGGCACTTAAAACCCCCTCTTGTGTGGAACGTTTCCATGGATTACTGCTTCACCCCTTTGGATTTGCTGGATTTATTACGTAGTCGTTTCTGCCTCAGCACATCCCTGGTCCTCTCCCCAGTCCTACTTGGGGTACGACTGGCTAAACAAGAGGCACTGGGAATTTGTAGAGGAGTGCTGACTTCTGGAGAAAACCTTGGAGAGTGCTGCTGGGATCTTTTTGCCACCGATATTGGTATCTGTGCAGCACGAGGGGTTGCAGCTGTATTTGGTCCGTTACAGACAGTGTCAATTTATGTGATTCTTTTTTAAATGCCAGCTGTCTAGCATGTAACGTGTAGTATTTCCTTTGTAATACCAGCTTAGGACAATGCTCATTATCTTCCCTGAAAAAAAACCCAACCCTATAAACTAAATCACTGTCAGGAAGTAAAATACAGGTTTGCCTCATCTCTGGGAAGCATGTTGCATGCTTTAGCTGCTTTTATGGGATTAAAAGAAACAAGTTAAGACTGTCATGCACATGAAAGGAAACCGAGATGTGGTTTGTTTCACATTGTGCAGGTAGGTATAAATTTAATAGACTGACTTGCTTTCAAAATCTCTCTTTGTCTCCCCGAATCGCATGTCAGTTCCAGCGCGTTGATGAGCTCTGCGGTCCGTAATAGTGCCTGACTGCCGCTGCCCCGCAGGTGCCGTATCGGCAGGAGGGTCGTCCTCCTCCTCGGGGACGTAGGTTCCCTCTACGGAACGGCTTCAGATCAAAAAAAGGAAAAATTTGCCTGGCATCTTGAAGTTGCATTCAAGTATGCGCATCGCTGATGGGTCCAGGGAGGAGGAGGTGGATGCTTCGCCTGCTGGCTCCGGGGGGTCAGTGCTCGGTGGGGAACCCGAACGGGCGGCAGGGACTGAAGCTGCGGGTTTAATTCTGAGGGAGGAAAAAAAGGCAGTCGAAATACCAGGGAGAGGAAGGGCTGGCAAAATAAGGACCTGAAACTTCAACGTGATGCGACGAAGAAAGAGGAAATGAGCGGCTTGGGGCCGGGTGTCGTGGGCAGGGGCTGGGCTGGGGGACGTGGCCAGCCACCCTGTGCCCGGCGGCTCCCCGAGGGTCGAGGGGGCTCGGGACAGGCTGGGGAACGGGGTTTGGGGTCAGCGGTGTGGGGTGGAGGTACCTGAGAAGGCAGAGGGGCAGGAGCGGTTGCATCCCGTCAGACGCGGGGTCTCTCCAGCCCTGGCTGTAGTCCTTGGGCAGAAGCCTGTGAAGGACAGTTAGAAGACCTGTCCATGGGGGGGAGTTTCCTCCTAGCCTGCAGCGATTAAAGGTTGGCTCGTGCCCTGAAGCATAAACTTTTGTACCCTGATTTATATTTTTATCTTTCCAAAGGTAGCTGTAAATGCTCTCATTACTATCTGTGCAAGTGTCTAATCCTTTCTTTGCATCCTCCCCATGCTCTTGGCACTGGTGATATCTTGTGACAGTAAGTTCCAGAGAGTAATTACGAGTTGTGTATTAAGGAAAAAAAAAAAAAATCCCTTTATCTGCTTTAATTTTTTTTTTGGTTGTTGTTGCTTCCTGACTTCATTCAGTGTCCCCTTTCTCTTGCGTTATGAGAAATGGCAAATAGCGCCAGATGTACCTTCTCAGGCCGAGTCACAATTTGTGTACTTTTATCATCTCCCCTCTTACTCATCTCTCGCTAAACTAAACACTCCCACCCTTATCAATCTTTCTTCGTATCTGTCGAGGCTTCTAATCATTTTTGTCGCCTCCATCTGAACCTCGCCTATTTTTGCTTTACCAGAATCTTTTAAAATTAAGGGGTTTAGAAGCTGTTCTAAATTAGGTTGTGCCATAGGCTTGAAGTGCAGAGATGTGATTTGCAGCATTAGTTTCCCATGTTTTGGGCTGTCCCAACGTTTTGCTTCCTTCGTTCACCCAACAGCAGCGAGCGTCCACTGGTGCGTGGTGAGATGTCCGCAGTCAGGGGCATTATTTCGTGGGCATCTGAGTACAAGTTTGTCATACAGTGTTTTGGAAAACAAGCTTAAAATATGTTCCCTCTTTCGTTGACCACACAGGGAAGCGTGCAAGCAGCTGTATGCAATATACTATTTATGTTGTAGCAACAAAAAGGCACTCTTCCTTCTGCCCCCCACCTTATCCTTCTTCTCTTCTCCATTAAAAAATATGAGAACTTCCCGTGCTTCTGACATCCAAGAAAAACGCGGCTCAGCAGTGAATAGTCCTCCAAATATTCAAAGGTCTGGTTCACTTTTGGATAAACACAGTAGTTCAGGATCTGATCTCGAGCCTACAGAAACGAGCTGGAAATCCCATAAGATTTTTTTCGTCACTCAGACATAGTTCAGTTCTGGTTCAGTTTGCGCGGGGAGCCAAGATTTGTATCTTTTCTCATTTTACCAGGATGTGTTGGCCCATCCCTCCTTTCTTGCTGGTACAGACCGCTACATGCTGTGAATCTTGACATGCCAAAATAAAGAGAGCCATTTTTAATGTTTCGGAACTTTTTGCCAGATGCTTTTTAAATGGCTTTGATGAGTCCTGACTGTGACTCTTGAAAAGAGGGGACAGAAGGTGTTTTGTACAGTGTAACCGCCCGAGGATTTCATTTGTGCCTCAAGAACAGAATTTTTGTAGCCGTTGTCACTGATGTGGCTGGTTCGGGGCTTGCAGGTTTCTGGTGTTTGCTGAGTGTGACCTCTTTCCCTGCTGCCTCTTGCTGCCTGCCCCCTTCCAGCCCGCTTGTGTCTCTGGCTATTTGAAGAAAATACCTTTGCCGCCTTTCCCCCCCAGTTGGCGGAATTCATGAATAAATTACAAGATTAAAATCGTGTGTTTTGGAGGCAAATCCCTGTCGTCCCCCTGCGTCCGCGCCACTGCAGAGCTGGGGTAGCAGGCAGGGACCTTGCCAGCCGTGGGATGGGCTGCGGGGTGGCAGGGCAGGAGCATCGAGTCTGCTCGTCCTCATGCCGGCAGAAGTAACCTCAGCACCCACGAGGACAAAGAGTAGCAGGGCTGGGGCACAGGCAACTCCACCCTGTGGGTTTGGAAGAAAGGGTTTCTGTTTCCAGTGCCTTTTTCTGGAGGGGATCTCCTCAACTGGTAGCCAGGATCTATTCCAGAGCAAAGAAACTAAGCCTGCTGGAAGAAAAATAAAGACTCATCTTCTTTCCTTATGACTGAATTATTCTAGGAGATGCTTCAGCGTGAGGCACGTTGCCAGCTCCCTTGCTCCAAGCCTGCCCCCGTCACATCAGGGACAGGATGTGAGCTGGGGTTTGTACATGTGGACCTCCAGGTCCCTTCTCTTTTTCCAGCATGGGAATCACCCATTAGTCACTTGGCTAGATCAGTCTGCTGTGTCTTAGCAAAGCCTTCAGGGCCAGCTGATCATTTTATTTGAGTAAAGGATTGTTGCTGAAGCTCTCCTCTTTGATGAGCTGGCTGGTAGCCCCTTGGATGGAGCCAGCCTTGCAGAGGAGCTGCAGCTGAGCGAGGCGCTGGGTACCGGCAACCGACAGCATCTCCCCTGGCTCGCAGCATCCTTCTGCTGCACCTGTGGAGTGGAGTTAGGTACAGGGTAGGTGGAGGAGGATTATTTAATGAAACAGGGAAATAGAGGATGAGGTAGGGATGGGGTTGATTTGAATCCAAGGCTGGTGAGGAAGCTGGACAGCAGGGCTGCTTCACCAGGTTATGTCGGATCCTAGCTGTGTCCTGCCTGTATTATCCCCAGGCTTCCCTGCTGCGGTGCTGGAAGCAGTTTTGGGGCTCTTGGCCTTGGCTCGTGTTGATGTGTGGTGCATAGGGTCAGGATGGTGGGAATGGGGAGGGAGCACATAGCAGCTCATTTCCCAGTTCTGGAGGAAGATGAACGAGCTGGGTACGAATGTCAGAGGGAATAAGTGGTGCAAGAACATCTGCTTCTCTTTTTTGCATCTTCTACATTTTATTCCTCCTCTTCATTTTGGTTCCTTTCCTATTCTCTCTAGTTGGTTCTTCTCACCTCCCCCTGTTCTGTTCCTCCCAGAGGAACAGCACTACCCACTGCTGTCGCTTTGCGCCACTTTTTTTTTTTTTTTTTTTCCTTTTTGCATACTGCTCCGCTCCTCGCCGGTTTCCACACGTTGTACGGCTCCTCAGCCTGTCAGAGGAGAGCTGCAGCAGGGCTCCCCTCCAATGTGTCTGCCTCCTACCACTGCTCCTCTACATCTGCTGCTCCAGGAGAAGAGGGTGTCGCAGGAGAGGAGATAGAGGAGGCAGGAGTGGGAGAGACATGAAGCAGCTCTGAAGCTCGGGTGCATCCGGGCTTCCGAGCTTGTGAGCTGCGTCTTGCCGCTCTGCTGGGAGCAGCTGTGGAGTGGAGCGGGGTGTGAGGACAGATGGGAGCTCAGAAAGAAGAGAGATTGCTGGCTGAGTCTAAATCCCCCCTCGTCCCACCCGGGAGAAACAAAGGTACTTGCCTTGCGAGACTAAATAGAAGCAAGAAGCCCTTCTGAGAGGTGGGCCATGCCTCTGCTGAGAGAGGCCCCTTTAGCTGCCGACCGGGTGGTCCCTCAGTGCCTAAAGCCACTGCAAAATTTGGGGAAGAATAGGTGGTGGGAGAGCTGCATGCCTGATGCTGCAAAGCCATGCTTTGCCTAAAACACGGTGGGGAAAGCTTAGCAGCAATCTTAGCTGTGTAAGGTTCCGGCTATCTGGTATTGCTCGGAGGTCAACACAGAAGGTCTCGCTTCTGGAGTCTGGGACTGGGGTGGAGTTATGTTTTTTCCAAGGGTAGATTTTGCCCTTAAAATATCTTCTGTCTCATCTCTCTCTGCTTGTTGTGTTGTGTTTTGCTTTTTAATGACCATAACTGAAATAACGGACAGATGATGATGTTGGCTGGCAAGTAACTTTCCAGATTTACTGCTTGGACACTTCAGATGGCTGCGGGACCATCTCTGATTTCTGGGAACACTTTCTTCCTCCTTTCTCAAGTTGCTTTCCTGATGGGCAGCTTGGTCCACCTGGAAAGGCCCCAAATCCTTAGGAATCTGTAAAAACATACGGGATTTTGGTTTGTGCCCTTCTTGCAACTTCTGTGTGCGTGCTTCTCCATTTCGGAGACAGCCGATTACTGCACAACTGCCCTGGGAATTGGCAGTCAGACAGGACGCCGGCTTCTTTTGCATCCTCACATGTCCTGCTCATCTCCCCACCCTCCAACGTACATACCTTTCCATATGTCCTGCAGTTCCCTGGATCAGTCTTTCCATGCCTGATAAACCTCAGGTGCAGAAACAAACTTCTCCTGGCATTAGAGTCAGGCCCATTATAGCTGTAGGTCTTCATATTTCATTAATAGCTGATTGATATTAATATTGGTTGGAGCAGATGGGAAGGGAGGAGCTCGAGCTCTTTTTCTTCAATAGAAATAGGCTGATGGAAAAACAGTTGGAGAGTCGCTGCCTTGTTGTACTGGCTGCAGCGGTGGAACAAGTTAGCAAGAGGCTCCATAGGACTGGATCCTGTTACTGTTTTCCTTATGTACTAATACTGTAAGCAAGTATATGGCATTTAAGCAGCATTTCTATTTTTAAAGTTCTACCTTCTTTTTCCAGTGTATTTCCCTTCCCCAGCCCCCTTCCTGAATCGGGAGTTTCTAGCCACATGAAGTCAGAGACAGGGCTACTTTTTTACCCTTTGAGCAGAACTTGCCCAAAGAGGATGGTGAAACTGAAAGATTGAGCCGCTTGCGTGAAAATGTCGAATTACAACAGTAACTTGGGTGATAACAGTGCCGGATGTTCTGGGCAAACAACAGCTGGGCAAACAAGTCACGTTCTGTCTATCTTGCAGTAAAATTGTCTTGGTCATCTCAAATGCATAATTTCCCCCCACCCCGCCCCCGGTGCTTAACCAGTTGGGAAGCATTAAATGGTTACCATTTCCCTAAGCACAGGGAGAGGGATTTTCAGTGGGGCTTCCCACTTACTCTGTGACATCTTTGAATGAAACAGGTTTGATTCATCTCACAGTGCATGTGCTGTTAAAATTTTTCCTGGGTTAGGTGTCACCCCATGTCGGCTCCCAAATATCATCCCATTTGTGCAATGTCTCTAAAGTACAGCGTTTCAGTTGCCTTTTTACTGGTCTCTGTTTTACGCCAGAAAATCTCCTCATCTCTGGGTGATTTCCTAACGGATAAGAAAATAGCTTGGGAGTTCACTTACTGTATCTTGCATTTAGGCATAGCACCAAGCAGAATCAAGATGACTCGGTTGGTAGTGAGCCTTTTACTGATGTCGTCCTTTCAAATCCCTGTTGATAGTGACCAAAAACCATGGCGCTCAGAAGATGTGCTTGCTAGGGGATGCTTTTCTTTCTCGTCCTCCAGTCCATGGGAAGATTTCCCATTTGTATTTCGGTGCAGAGAGGAGGGCGATTCCCAATGCTGTGTGATCTACTGCTGGAGGCCAGGACTGGCGTCTGGGTCTGGTTGTCCCAAGCAGCCGTGTCCAGGCTCGCGGGCTCTTGGAGCAGCGCAGATAGGTGGCACGTAACGTGGCTGCTGGTCATCACAGGTCCAGATATCTGAAGCACCTCTGTGGTTTCGGGGGCTCTTGGTGTCTCCACCTGCCAGAGCAGTTGCCTGGATGCACAAAACACGAGCTGGTTTACGGCAGCCCCCGGTAATTGTTCACTTGCAGAAGTGGAAGCACGTGGTGGAGATTTAGGATGTAACTATGGCACCGGGGAGGAATGTGTGAAAAGAGCTTGGAGATGTCAGAGCACCTGCTTGTGAGGAGAGGGCCACGTTAGCAGAGCTGTTGGCTAGCGGTAAACAGTCCTGGCACCCTTGTTTTCAGGACTTGGCAGCAGCAGGAGTTGAACCGAGTCCAGCTTTACTCTCTACTGCCTGTTCAGTAAGTTGAGGACAAGGCAGATGATTAAGGAAATGTGGGGAAACTGCTACAGAAGCTTTTGGAAAGATAAGAGACTTTGGTCTCCATGTCTGACAGTCTGGCACTTCTCACTAGCATTGAATTCACATGCAAATCAAAGGCAACATCTACTCCCACAGGAAGCTTTATTAATGTGCAGGCCTGCTTACGAATCTCCGTGCTGATGAAGGTTGTGGGACTGACTTCACTCTCAAATTAATTTCCCTGTCTATCCTCGCTTGAGCACTGTGCAGCATCGGCAGCCTCAGCAGGGCTCCCACGCTGGCATCCAGCGATGGGCTCCACGCGGGAGCGGTTGCTGCGTGGAACCGGAGAAGGGGGTAGAGGCGCGGTGCTTGTCGGCTTGGATTAAATGGGATGTGCCCGCGTAATGAGGGCAGGTGTCCACCGAGCTTGAACCGACTTCAGCAAATTAATTTCACGAAGGCACGCCAAATGGGCTTGAAATACTTGGTGTATAAGAGGAAAGAGGGCTGGTGCTTCCCGAACTGAGCTAGCCATCTTTCTTCTGCACATCCCGTCACGTGTAAGGAGTGCGGATGAGACTTCGAAATGGCAGGGGTAGTGCTTGGTCCGAGGTAGGAGGGAGGAAAGGCTGAGCAGGGAAATGTAGAAAGGCGGAGGGACTTGGGGTCCCTGGGTTCACCGTACCACCAAGGACACAGTAGCTACTTGATGCAGATGTTCAGTAAGAGCCAGGTCTGAGCTATAAACAACCTTCCACATCTTAAACCCAAGCTCATCTGATGCTTAGCTTTTATTGCTGTCAGTTATTTACAAGCGGAAGAGTGAAATCTTGAGAGAAGAGAGATGGGAAATGCCATTTCGAGCTGCAATCCCCTGAGCTGTCAGCTTGCCGACATCTCACCCGCGCCTGCCCCTCCGTGTTTCTCCCTTTGCTGTCCATCCCAGCTCCTTGTATCCGTGATGCTCCCTCCAGCCAACTCATTCGTTACTCTCATTCTTTTTGCTCCTTTCCTTCCCTCCCCGCTCCACCCTCCGTGCTGGTCGCTCCCTCTCGCCATGGCTGATCCCACCAGGTCTCGGTGCCAGGACGAGTTCCAGCCGGGCACGGAGCAGGGTGGTGTAGATGTCACCTCGAGCGGAGACCCTGCACAAGGGTGGGTGCGCGGGGACGTGGGTGCTGTGCCCGCAGGACCAGAGCAGGGACAGAGCTCTGGCTTTGCTCCATCAGAGCCTTGCCAGCCACTGCGAGCCTGTCCCCCAGGGCAGAGCTCTTCGTCGGGCTGGGGTCAACCGTGGTAAGGGCTGGTGGTGGCAGCGGCCACCCTGCCGAGCTGCGCAGAGCTTTGTGGCCAGCTCGAGGAGAAAGCAAGCGTTGCTTGCACGGCTACTTGTTCTGGGAATCTTCAAAAATTTCTGGCAGCCAATTTTAGTTGTGCAACCTCTCAGCTGCCAGAACGGATAGAATATGATCATATCACATGAAATGCATGCAGGGTCTGCTATAGCAACTGTATTTCAAAGAGACAACACATATGGTGACTGGTGCTTTTTGGAATAATATCTATAAGTTGATGATGTTTTATTCAAAAAGGCTGTAGCTTGAAAGGTTAGGGATGTTCTGATTGTTTAGTGTATGATTAAAGAAAGGCTTCTGTGTTTTTTTTGGCCTATTGAATCTAATTACTGGGAACTAAAATGATCATTTGATTGCACATTTACCTGGAATTATTCTTCTGCAGAGCCAGTCTTAATAATATATAATAATATGTTGCGCTTGTACTGTATAGCGCTTCTTGTCTGAGCAACTCAGAGTGCTTTACAAGTATTCATTAATTAAATAAGCCATACAACACCCCTGTTAAGTAGGTATTTTTTGCCCATCCCCTTAAGTCTTGTAGGTTTTATTTCTGCTGCCTCTGCCCACCCTTGAAGATGCTTTAACAGCTAAATAAGCTAATTCAATAAAAATAACGGGTTTTTTAACCATACTTAGCACTTTGTGCATAAAGGTGTTCTTTGTTGTATCGTATTAATTGGTAGGCTGTGGGGTCTTCTGGTTCTTGACTCTGAACCGACGGCGGGGGTGGTTGTGCGTGTGGGAGCGCTGACGCGTGCCGGTCCTGGTGTGTGCCCGTGCCCGGCAGCTCCTCGCGCCCCTCCCGGGGACGTGGACCATTTTAGAGATGCTACGGGTGCGCTGAGCTCCGACCAGCTTGGAATGCAAAATCTGATTTTACCTTCATCGCACCAAACTCTGTTGGAAATACATCCACCCTTAAAGAGTTTTTCTGATCCAGTGGAGACTTGTTATTAAATTTGAAAGGAGGGCTTGTTGCCAGAGCACGGTGAGGTCTCTCCTCCCCGCTTGCCCTGGCGTGCTGGCCGGCAGCGGTGGTTCTTCAGTCCCCTGGGCTGCTCAGTGTCCCTTCGAAAGCAGAAGGATGGGTCTAGGCCACAAAATAACAAGGTTTTACTGGGGGGTGGCGGATCCGAGTTTGCAGTCCTTGGTGTCAAACCTTTCCTGGCGGTTCTGCGCTGAGATGAAACACTTTGCAACTCGGAGAAGCAAGTGAAACCCGAAGCGTATCTGACTCCTTAATTAAATAGGTATTAATTAAATCACTCAGAGAGCATACACAGTAGGAGTGGGGAAGGCTTTTTCCCTCCTTCCGTGTAGGCATCTTGCAAAGGGACTATTTTTCTTGTTTTACATTAATGAAGTCTTCAGCCTTCCCACTTTTCCACCTACACATGTACTGAACGTCTCCAAGGAGACCAAGAAGGCCCGAGTCCGGTGCTGGTGAATCCTCCGGGAGCAGCGGAGTCTCGGGTCTCGCCAGCGGAGCCTCAGCTGTGCCGCAGCCTGTCTTGCAGGGATCATCCTTGCGGTCCCCTGGCTGGGGAGCCGGGAGGGAGCCCGGGCAGGGACTTGCTCCTTGTCTTTCTTTCCCCCATGTTTCGTCTCCTCTTGCTTTCTTTTCCCCACCTGATGGAGAAATCAGGCCTTATAGAGCGGCTGGCTCCAGTATCCCGGGATGCTTTTCCCTCGCTTTGCACGAAATTTTGCAATAATCCCCCACCACGTGATGCTCTGCTGATGCTTTCGGGATCCTGTCCCTTGCCCCTCTGTCCCTTCACCGCTCTGCCCGCTCCCATCTGAGCCCCCACTGCTGCTCCGTCACGAGCTCTTAGTGATTTTGGCGGGGTGAGATGCTGTCCCTGCTTTTCATCGCATTCACTCCTGCTCCTCGCAGCTTCCTCAGCCTTCAGCGCCGTAGCTCTGGGACTCGGCTCGGCTCCGCCTGCCGCTGGCTCTCCTCCTCCTCCTGCCATAGCCTTCCAGAAACTTCCCTGACTTTCTCCGGTGCTCAGGAGAGCAGACAGTGCCCTCTTCTGTAAACCTGACCTGACCCGGTGGACAAGAGGAGCATGAAAGCCGTTAGCACATGAGCCTGCCCAGTAGCAAGGGGGGCTATGAGCCGCTCCAGGCGGGGGCTAAAAGTGGTGCTCAGCACCAGGATTCCTGCAGTTCCTCAAGGTTCCCACCCAGGAGCTGAACATCAGCAGCTGCTGTTTTTCTCCGTAGTCAAAATGGGAAATCCAGCAGCGGGATATCGCCCCATTGCATGCAAGTGCAGAGTTGTTTTTTTTGTGGAAGCCACTGCTTTCCTCAGTGGAGATGCTTCGGGAGTGGAGCGGTACCCCATGACCAAGGGGTGCCTTGCCCCTATGCCGTGCGTGTAGTTCCCCACAGCCTGTCTGCCACAAACTCAATTTTCAAACCTCTTTCCTCGCAGGCTCTCCAGGTGGCACGGCAGCTTCTACTGCAACAGCAGCAGCAGCAGCAGCAACAGCAGCAGCAGCAGCAGCAACAAGTTAGTGGATTAAAGTCTCCGAAGAGGAATGACAAACAGCCAGCCCTTCAGGTAAGGGGAGCCTGTGTGCCTCCGTGAGGGGCTGGGGCTTGTAAAAGCTGAATAAATGCGTCTTACTTGTGAACGTTGGGATGGGACCTTCAGGAGCTTTTGTCCCAGTAAAGTCCACAGAGCGGCTGTGGCTGATGTAAGTGGCGTGAGGACCGGTGCTAGGTGCTCTTGAAAATCCCACCCGCGGCGTATTTACAAATCGTGAGCATGTACTTTTATTAGCATCTGGTAGGGTGGGATCATGACAAAATGGAATAGCTTTTGTTACTGTGTCAGTGCACATAGGAGATTTGCATTAACATTTCTGTTTGATTGCTGTTCCGTTTGTACTCTATGTTCACTCAAACCGTTGATTTGCTATGTCAAGGGTATTGGGAAATACTAGGATATCATATCATTGGTGTGTTTTTTCCCCTTTTATTGTCTGCTGATTTATGGACATCTTCAGAAATAAAATTAAATATTATCAGGCTTTGTGCTGTTATGAATTCAGAAAGCTAAAACCAATCCAGCATTCCCAAACAGAAGATGTATGCACACGTCTGTGGCTTTGGAGTGCATTCTGCTAGTCTTGCGGGATAAATCACGGGAGTTAAAGACAAGAAAGACCTATTAGGTCATGTATCACATTTTCTTTTTTTTTTTTTTTTTGCTATTCTAGTGTTAGAAATCCCAACTGGTGGTGGGACCGCTATTATTTTCCTTCGGATGGTTTTCCATAACAAAGCACACGCTCAGGAACTTTCCACTTCAATTCCATCCTCTTGCTCCAAGTAATACTGCTTGTATAAATACTGAGTCAGTCCCTTGCCTTGCCTCGTGTTCACACTCCTCAAACATCTGAGATACTAACATGTACTTGCCAGTTTTGGCAAATTATATGTATCTAGTTCTTTATGTATTTCGTAAACTGGCACTTCTAGACCCCTGACCACTTTGCTGGTTTGCAGCTGGTTATTGCTTTTATTATTGCTCTCTTTGCAATTGCAGCATGTCACTGTATTTTTGATAATAAGTTACTGAATACAGCAGTTCAGCTGCAGTCGCACAAAGCCCTGTAGCTGGGACATTTATCTTATCTCGCTCTTCTATATCTGATGCTTCAGCCTCTGTAGCCCCAAATTCTTTCCGGGTTTTTTTTTTTTTTTCTGCTTGTTGTCATAGCACGTTGTCAAACTCATGTCTGTTTTGCTCTTTCTAATTTTTTTTTTAGTTTGATATACTATCACCATGAGTTCCCTGACAGCATTGCTGCTTCTCTTGCCTTTTATATGTGCTTCAGATTATTTTCCTCCAAAAATACGGATCCTAGACTCTTTAAATATGTAGTAGAATATGGAAGGTAAAGCCAACATCACTAAAGGCCTTGACAGTAAAGTGAGAGGACCCGATCCTGCGGTTCTTACCCAAATAAAGCTGACGGGGACTTCAAGGGGAGTTTTGCCTGAGCGAGGAATAGCTATTAACTGCAGCCCTTGGCCCAGCGTGGACAACTTCGAGCTTTCCTGTAGTGATTTCATCTTCAAAGCATTTTGCAAATACTAATCTCCAAAACATCCCCAGAAGGAAAGTCTGATAAGTAAGTAGCATTATCCCAGTTCTGGACTGGGAAACTGAGGGAAGCAGGTTAAGTGACTTGCTTAGGATCACAGAGGGAATTGGGTTTAGAGGTAGGATTAAGATTCATGAGTTCCTGGCTCCCACCCCCGTGCTCAGGCTGCTGGACAACACCTCGCACTTTATAGCTGAGCTATTATTCTTTTGGAAAGTATGAAGCATTTTGTCATTGGGCAAATATACGTTTTATTGGCAGTGTAGAGTGCCATAATCCAAAGCGTTACATTAATGCTTTCAAAAATATTTTATTTGGTAAATCCATAGCTGATCCATATGCCTTTTAATAGACTCTTCCACTGGGGACATTTTTAATGAGAGATTGTGCTGGCTAGGTCCAGTGTCAGGTACTAAAAGAAGTGCTTTGTTGTGCAGATGTCTTAAGAATAGCTCCAGAGGATGAAATATGACTGTGTTGACCTTTCAGCTGTGAGCTTATTTGTCAGGATTCAAATAAGTTGAAAGGATCAAACCAAACAGTTTCCGTAGTCAGACTGGGAATTGTGTTGCAGAGGTCAACAGTGAAGGCCACATCGCGGATTCCATAACATAGCCAATTGTTGGTACGTATTAAAGTACTGGAGCAGCTCCTGCAGTCAGAGACACAATTAAAATTCTAATTTATTAATGTATACAGAGAGCTGGCCCAGCCTGTCACTCACTGATTCAAATGACTGCCCAGTCTTTTTTTTTGTTCCCCCCCCCTCCTCACTCCTGGTGCTTTTGCGGTCTTAAACGTACTGGAAGTCCTCTTGAATGTAACAGACCTTGAGTGCATCCCTGCGATGAAAATCTGTTGCTGAAAGGAATTGGAGGCGCTGGGGGTAGAATTTTTGAGTAAAACTGCACCCACACAAGCACTCACCCCCCCTGAAGTCGGATGGTGCTGCACTGACAAGGCAATACCCGTTGCTGACAGTATGTAGAATAAATGTCAAGGGTGGTGGAAAAGCACCGGTTTTTCAAAAAAGTTTGCTTAAATAATGAACCGAGTCATCTTTGCACTTAGTTTATAAATATAGATGTCTCATTCGATAGCCACAGTGGTTAGCAGTTACCTTTTTTTTTTTTTCTTTTTCCGACAAACAGACTTCGTGTATAACAAGAACACCATAGGCATTGCTTATCTCTGCTAGGCTTGGCGAAAAGCTCCCTAACACGAGTGCTGGGGAGCTGCATTTGCCTGAAACGGTGGCAGGGGGGAAGAGATGCCGTTCGCCCCGGGGTGCTGGTTCTCTTCACAAGATGCTCCGTGGCCCTGCTCGTCCCGGGAGGGGAGGCTGGTGCGGTCCCACGCGGGGCTGGAAGAGCTCCCTCCGTCTTGGGCTCAGCGCCTTAATGCTGGCTGGCAGGCTTTGTCACGTAAACCCCACCGCCACGAACAGATGCGGAAAATTAATCTAGTGTACGCTGTGTAGCTAATCTGTTACTGCCTCGTGGATAATTTCCTATATTCCTTCTTTATTCACTGATCAAATAGCCACGGTACTTAAATACATGCCGGCCTCCCGTGGCCGCGCTGGCGCACGGTGCCTTCAATAGCGTTTACATGACAATGGGCTCCAGCGACGTCTTTGGGGTCTCTTGACCTTGATAACTCTACCTGAAGACCTTTTAGCAAATTTCGAGATATTTAGTTTATAAGAAGTTGGACACAGGAATGGAGATGTGCTCTGCTGATAGTTGAAAAAAAATAAATCTCCAAATACACGATGACTCACATTTTGAGCCTATCTCACACTGCCGTGCTTTATATTTGGCAGTGACCTCCGGTTTCACAGCCTGATGACACAAACAAAAGAAAATTGAAAGTTAAGGAATGGATTTAGTAACCAGCAGTGGGGAAAAGAATATAAAAAAGTATCAGCCCCACAAAAATTACTGGAAGTGAAAAAAAGACTAAAGCATGTTTGATAATATATTTGCCATAGGCATTGGATTTCCTTGAGTCTGTGAAACAAATAATTTAACAGGCCAGGTATGCTTAGGATCTTGAAAATGTGCTCATTTTTCCTGGCCAAGATAAATATATCTTTGTATTAATAGATGTATTGATTAAAATTTGCAGCTTTAATTGCTGATGCTCTTAACGATTATTCATTTTGGTTCTTCAAGCATTTTAGTTGCTGGCAAGAGCACACAGATTGGAAACAAATCAAGAGACACATTTTTCTCCCAAGAAAGTAAAAGTGCATGTGTGTTTTGGCAATACTAAAAATACAGTTTTTTTTAAAGACATAAATGTTGTGTGTTGCATTGAGCTGAAAGTTGGATACTGGACTGAACACAGATTTAGGACGTCCAAGTCGGTATCTCGCAATTGAAACCCATCACTTGACTTTTTTATGTGATTAAATGAGATTTGTTGTATGATAGTTAACCTGCATGTGTTTGGAGAGAAGAAATCATGAAATTACTAAGATGGAAACTTTTGTTTTCGGTTGACAAAACAGAAAGTAAATCTTCCCTTTAAGTCACGGCCAAGAAAAGAATTTGGGTTTGGTTTAGATTTTCAGGGTGAGACTGGGGGAGGCTGAGAGGACAGAGCTGTCCTCGCCTTTGCATACCGCTGCTTTTTAAAGCAGCCTTTTGGCTGGGCTTTTGTAGAATTTAATTTGCATGCTATATTATCTTAGTATTTCTTTCCAGTATCTTGAGAAATAGAAGAGAGCAAGAGGAAAAATTCACTATAGCTTGATGTTGGGGGCAATTATTATTATTTTTTATGAAATTAGAAATCGTTAGCTTGACAACGTAATAAACACCGAAAGGTGAAGGGAAGGGTATTCTCTGTTTCGCTTGGAGCACACGAGTACCAGGTTATGTAGCCTCAGGTTTTACGCTCAGTGCACCTTTTTTACATAGTGGTAAATTCAACAACTGGTAGAGAAATTATGTTGCGGCAGACAATTTGGGAGGGGAAATAAATTTGCAAGTGTATTTATTCTATTTGTATGAGTATCTCTCTGTTTCACTCTTAAACGCGGGAGTTGATCTGAATTTGACCTCAGTCAAGCCAATGGGAATTTTGCCACCAACTCAAGATGGGTCAGGATTTCACTTCTGCGGGGTTTAAATAGTTTACCTATGAAAATTTCACTTGAATCCTTCATTTTTTATTTTTGACTTTGGAAATAAAGCAAAGTTGAGTTTTGCTGGTTTCTACCAAAGGACCCATGGGTCTTTCATTTTTCATCCCTAAGCCCAATTATAGGTGTTAGTCAGTTCTTGGAATGTGCCTGTGAAGTGCAAATATCGTCTACCCCACAAACAGAACAAAACCTGAGTCAGGTCCTCAAAATTACATGATCAGCTTGAAAATTTTGATACTAAGGGCTTTTTTCAGTGGAACCTGTGGGCCTTTTTTTGCTGCCCTTTTATATTTTTTTTAAAGCCTTTAGTATTCATTTTTTCCAGCTTTTCAGATGGAGCAGAAAGGTGACAAACACAGTTGTTTTTCTTCAAAGAAGTCTCTGATTGTCCTGTAATTACATGATTCCAAAAAAACGTAGCTTCTAGGGAAAATACCAATACATTGGGAGAGCTGGCAGTGTGAGGTACTGTCAGCAAATACGATAATTCTCATTTTATAGCCGTGTAAACCCCGGCAGAGAGATATTAAGTGACTCGCCCAAGGTCAGGGAGCTGCAGACCTTCAGTGACGTCGAGGCGCGCGGCTCCCGCCGGGGTATTTGGGAGTTCGGCATCTGCGTGTTCTGAAGAAGTCGGTCCTGAGGGGCAAAACTGAAAGTAGAAGCCAGGATGGCTCCTTTCCAGCCCCGTGTCTTGTTAGAGCACCCCGAGTAGAATTTGCTAGCAGGTTTTTCTGCTTTGACATGAAGCGTTTAGAGAACAGGGGGTTTTTATAAATGTGATTTCTGACCAGGTTGGGAGCGGGGCCGTGGGGTTGGCTGTGCCGGAGTCCGGCCGTGTGTTACCCACCTTGGGGAAGGGGAAAACAAATGAAACCTTCCTGACTGGTCAGAAATGTGTAAATTGCTGACAAAATGACACATGTAATTAAGAGTGCTCCTGCCATTTTACCTTGTGGTTTACACCTACAGTGTTGAAAAAAGAGAGTGACTCCCACCTCGCTAATTACCATTATCACTGAAATGGTAGGGTTTGAGTCATTAGTTCCATGTGCATTTAATTAGAGGAAGGCTGAAATTGGATTTAACTTATTACTTTTTCATGGATCACTTTCTTGTCATCACTTCAAATTGGATTGCAGCCCCAGGTAACTAATTATGAGCGCCACAGGATCAAGAGTGAAAAAAAGGTAATTAGGAATAACACTGTTGGACCCTTGCTGGTAGTCCACTTGTGCTTGGGAAGAAATGAGAGCGGTATTTTGTAGTATTACAGATTAGGGAGTTAAAGGTATGCGCTGCTGCTAGGAATCATGGGAGCGTGCCCCCTCCTATAGCGGTTTATATGATGTACAGCTGGGTTGAAGATGTTATAGCGACATGGTTCCACAATCAGCTCCTTAATACCGAGATTAAACTTGTAAAAGCAACAGATCGGTTGTAGGTATGAGGCATCTCAACAACCGGGTAGTCAGGGGTCCTCACGTATGTGATTACACCAGCGCTGTCGAGGCACTCTTGAGCCGTGGTACAGAGCGGTTTAAGTACAGCGAGCTAGAATTGATAACAAATTAATGAACATATTAATGATCCGAAAAGATCGTTCATATCCGACAGGGAGATATATCAATCAGGAGAACAACGGTGAGGTTGATGATGTGTATGTCAGGAATTTAGCTCCCGTTGCTGCCGTGATAAAATCAGGACGTCGCTTCTCTTTTGTTTGCTGGAGAGGTTTCTTTTTGTTTTGCTTTTTGTGGGGAAGGCTTGCTTGATTGGCTTGTCCCTTGTTTTTCTTTTTTTCTTTTTTTTTTTTTTTTTGATCTTGTAGATACGATTGCCAACTTCTGCTTTCTTCAGAAAATACTTTAAAACAAATTGTTTTATTTCCATGTGCAGAACAGAGTTCAGAACTGCAAGTAATCAATTTTATTGACACAGTCTGGAAAAAAATGTTGATGAGAGTTCAAGGATGTGAAAAGATTGAAATTTCAAAGTACCCAACACTGAGTGTAGGAAAATTTCAGAAGTAGTTTCATTAAGCAAAGAAATCTATTGTGTAGGGATCTGTAAGAGGAGAGTCTGCTCTAGGGCCTAATGATATTACAAGGAGGTTGCGGCAGCTGATTTTTGCCTTTAGAAGACAAAAAGTTTCTTAATTTCTCATAGTAGTGAATCACACTTCAAAGGCTAGCACAATTTCCTTAAGTTGTTTAAAATGGCTTTTAATGCTCTGTTAATGTAGGCAAATATTTGTGATTCAGTGTTGGGTAAGTGATGCTTGCTCATTATTTCCCGATGCAAGCAAAGTGTAGGAAATTATGTGAACACCATGCAGAGATGCTAAATAGACTTAAGAGTAACAAAATTCAGTTACGGAAATTAAGTCTTTCTCGTTTACTTGAGATTGCAGAATAAATCTAGATATTAAAAGGTATTACCTTTAATACAGAAAAAGAGAATCTCCTTTAATACATCTCAAACTGATTTACAATTTTTATACATAATATTCATCTGTGGTTGAAAAGGGGGCAACCCGAGGTCGAGTGATGTAGTGTTTCCATTTTTCCATATGAGTCTTACTGTGTGTGATAAAAGCAAACTCCTTTATTTTGTCAGTCTGCAGGAATTTCTGATGAAGTGCAGGGGTCACTTTTCTGTCAATTTGAGTAGGCAGCATTTTTGAACTACTGTTTCCCCCCACCCGCCCCCCCCACCCCGTGGCCCTGATCTGACACACGCGTGCACACACACACACACTTGGAGTGCTGCAATCTGCAACTTATTAGTGCGCAGCGCTGGAGCCTGTCCAGTGGTTAGAAAATTTCCTGAAGCCTGGAATAACAGCAGTGGGTGCAAGTGCCATCGAACAGAAGTGACAATGAGGGGCAGTCCGGCCTGCCTGGCGAAACGCCCGGGCTGGAAAACCAGCTGAGATCGTCAAACGCGGGAAGATTGACGCGGTGCATCTGGGAAATGCTCAAAAAGTTGGGTTCTTGAAAAAATTACCTTCTGTGATCGTAAGACATCATCTGTTTTCCTACAGAGATTGTTTATAACAGGGTTTTCAAGCACTTGTCAAATAACCAGGAGTGAAGGAAACAGGCGAAAAATCTCTTACCGTTCGGATGAGTCCTGGCGTAGTTGGAAAAAAACAAACTCTCGTCGTAGGGATCCGCAGCTTCCCGAGTCAAAGGGTGCCTGGGAGAAGGAGAAAAGGAAACGATTAGTCAAAAGCGACACGGCGAGTGCTTGTCGAGCGCGGGATGTAGGTTGGGGAAGGTGGCACGCTGGGGCGATGTGCGCAGCGATGTCATTACGGGAGTCGCGAGGTGAAGTCATACCTAGTAACTGTTTTCTGTGTTGCTTAGCTTTTGTTACTTAGCTGTGATATCATGGGCAAAATATTATAAACATATCATGGCTATAGCTTGCTTGTGTAACAAAAGATCAGGAACTTTTATTAAGTTTGTTTTCCTTGTCATATTGTAAAAATTTATTATGTGTACTGTGTATATTAGAAACAGATTTGGGTAATTCTGTCTAAATGAAGTCATCCCAGCTATTTCCAGACTGTCTGTTTTTGGTTGTGAATAATTTTCATACATCAGATGGTTGTCATATTTAGTAGCTCTCTACATTTTAAATAGGACATATCCCATTTTGAACCTTGACGGACTTTAGCTGCCTCTAACGTTTAAGGCTATTTTGTTGCAGGAGTATTTTCAAGTACTGCCCCTGGCAGGGCAGGGCAGAGCTGGACCCGTGCTGGAGGAGTTCCTCGCCTTTCTGCATCAAAATAACAGATTTTTAACAACTGCAGTAGTACTTGTGGCTTTCAGCAGCACGCGCTGGGGAAGAGCCTGCCAGATACCTATTTCAGCTTGTCCCTTTGTGTTCACACTTTGCAACAAATATGTTAAAAAAACACTAAAGAAAAAGTACTATGTATCAAAAATCTCCTCCGATAAAAGAAATCTCTTCTCTCAAAGAATGCATGCTGCTTTTTTTTTTTCTTTCTTTTAACGGAAGTGTGAAAGAAGTTAATGTTCAAATGTTTAATGTTTAAATTTAAATCATGTACACATCTACATAGCAGCTAAGTTACTGTGACTTTCTTCTTTTTTTTTTAAATCCTCAAGGCAAAGTTTCTTTAGTCAGCGTGGGGAAACTCTGGTGTTCCTCGTGCACCGACCGAGAGGAGTATGCACTGGAGGAATCTGCAGTGATGATCACAGAGCAGAATTTTGCCCTAAACCCGTCAACTTTGCCAGAAATACTTGAGTTACGGCAATTTGTTTAAAAAGAAAGAAAGAAAAAAAAAAAAGCAGGAGAGAAAGAGAGAAGGCATTTTGATCTAGCTTGCTTGAGCAGAGGAGAGCAGCTGTTTGCCTCATGTTTAAATCTCTAGAGCTAATATTGAAGTTTCAGGGCAACAAGTGCAACATAACAGAGTAAGTAGAAACTAAACCCAGGGAAACAATTGGAAATGCTGCTTGGATGTGGCTTCGGAACTTGACAGTTTTACAGCTGTGTCGTCAGGATGGCAAAATATTTTGTGGTGTGTGCAAAGAAAAGGCTGTTGCGTTGCTGAAATGTTTTTATTTTCATGATAAGTGTAATCTACCTTTTATGAATTACTAATCTATTTAAGGTATAACATTAATGGCACATAATCTCAAGTCATTGAAAGCCCAGAAAATTAAAGTAGACTGAAGGCACAAGAAAGAAATGTACTTTGTGTCAGGATGAAGTTCGATGAAGCATGGAGAAGATGGAATAGATTATTAAATAAACTTTGAGACGAGATGGAAAAGGCACCAAAATCTCTCATTTTGAAAGGAATTAGTTTACTTGATTATATGCAACTGTATCACACTCAGGAAAGTAGAAGACAAATGAAAGCAAAACAAAATTTAATTGAGCTATTATTTTGCAGACTTTGGCTCCGTTTCAGACAGCCTAATCAAATTGCGCTTTGCTCAAATAACTAATGTTAAATGCAGTCTACCAACAGATGTTTAAACAGAGACTAATTGGAAAATCTACATCCTGGGTTTAGCGTGTCTCGCTGAAAAAGTTTCAAAATGGCATTTTGAAGCGAGGTGGGCAGATGACGGGAGGAGCTCAGGTAAGCGATGGGTGTCCGAGAGCAGTGCGAGGAGGCAGCAGTGCCTGTGCCGGAGCTGCCGAGGCCACCGATGCTGTAGCTTGGTACCATTTGCCCCTCAGAAAGTTGTCCCCCATCGCATTACATCATGGGAGTTGTGTTGTAGCTCTATAGCTTGTGCCACGTGCCGGCGTGCATCGAGTACGTAATGCGGTGGAGCACGTGGATTGAGGGTGTTCAAAGCGGTACGTGTGATTATCAAAGCTCAACGCTTTCTTGGCAGTTCTGTCACTTCAGCGTTTTTTAAGTGGTACGGATTCAAATAGTGTGTTGCCATGTTTTAAGTTATTAACCCGTGTGGCGTATCTCTATGTTGAGCCTTTTACGACACATCTGTGCAGCCACATGGACCTCTTGGGTGGGTTGCAGCATGGGGTTAAATGGCTTGGGCCAGATTTGTCCTGGGTTTAAGTGACAACCATCACGGGGAGTGCACTGGAGTCGAGGGATCCCACTGAGATGGGTATAGCTTCCTACCTCTCATTTTTCTTTCAAATCAGTTTTACACCAAAGTCACTCCAGTAGTACCAAGGTGATCAGTTCTGGTTTGCCCAACGGTAGCGATCACACCCACTGTGATTTTTTTGTCAGGTGTTTGATTTTGTGCTTTTTGTTGCTCATGAAGACATCAGGCCGAAGAGTTACTCATGGTTTGTGTCTTGGGCTTTGAGCAGGGTCAGTTTGTGTTGTGCAGGTGTGGTGCACAATTCCACATTGGCTGTGGAAAATTTCTATCCCAAGGACTTTGTTGTCCTAGGGAATGGTGTTTTGTGCATTCGGACAACTTTTGGGAGAAACTGGGCTTTTATCTATACAGTCATGAAACAAAAGGCAAAAATCAGAAACACTTGTGAAAAATTTCCCATTTTTTATTGGGGGGAAAAAAAAAGTCAGTAGAATTGCTTTGGCTGACTCTTAATAGCTGGGATAAACATCTGAAGCAAACCTGTTGGGAGATGCCAACCGCCAGTCTAGCCCATTGGTTCCTAACCACAGTACAAAGCTAGTAATTTTAATCCTACTGGGTTTGCATGCAAGAATAGATGCATAAAGACCTGTTTGTTGATGATGGGTCACCGTTGTCACGGGCCACATTGTTGAGTGATGAACCTCTTGTGTCCATTCCAACATGAGCTCTGTTTGGGCCAAGGCAGCAACCTATTTCCCTAAGCTGGGTTGTAACCCATGCCTCCGTTTCATGTGGTCTTCTTCATGGGATGGTTACTCTGGGATAAGAGTGAGACGCAACTTGAGTGATCTGTAAAGTGTATTGGAGAGGCCCATCTGGCTCTCGCAAAGGTCTGTCCACTGTTGTCTCAGGGCAGTGGCTCCTCAAGTTAGTGCTGGTGTTGTACAGGCTTAATAGCCAGTATGTAACAGGGAGTAACCAATCCGAGTGTAAAAAAGATAGTCATGCACATGCATATATATATATTTATTTCCAAATTTACCGATTGGAATCCTACAAAAGACAGATTATGTTTTATGGCTTGTAAACATCAGGGCAGATATTTCAGGAGAACTGCAGACAGCTGTAATTTTGTGAATGTGCACAAATTACTTGGAAAACAAATATTCCTCTGCCTACACAGCTGTATTCACAACCGTGGACCAGAATGCCTTTTGCATGATGCTCACGCCTCATTCTCTGGAATATAATAATGCTCAAATGAAGAAAATGTGATTTAAAAGTGAAGTCAGTATTAATACTAGCTGTGAAAACCTGTATTACTAGCTGAGGTGTTGGCACGGGAACGGGTAAACCACTTCAGGAAAAATGAGAATTAACCAAGGCATTTATTTGTACTCGCATCAAGAGCTAAATGCTCAAACTTCTGTAGTAGAGATGAACGTGCCTGTATCTTCCAGAGATGCCAAATGCTGTCTGTGCCATCCTACAAGGTAAACATTATATTGGATTTGGTGGTTGAAGAGGTCTGCAGGGCTGCGTCTGGTCGCCCGTGGGGAGAAGGGGCTGTGGGAAGGAGGTGGGGGCTGCCCCGGCTCCGCGGGGGGCTGCGGGTCACCATCTTGCCCGGCCCTTTTCTTCCCTGTTATCTGCACCCAGGTGGATTGGCAGAACGCAACCGAGCTGTCGTTCACGTTGTTTAATTGGGCGCTCGTGGTTCCTTTTGCTTGTCCCTTTACTGTGTGATTAGGGCTTTATACAGGAAAGTGTGAATAACAAAGAGAGGAGGCAAAGAAAATCCCCCAAAGTAAAAACAAGGCCAAGCAAGAAGGAGTAAAGCACAAGCTGGCAAGAGCCAAAGGCCTGGCGTTGATTTTACTTTTAATTTTTGTGTTTATTCAAAGGCTGTGGATACAGGTTAACTTCCTTTGCTCGATATTTATTTCTGTGTTACTTCTCTTAAACTGGAACAACGAGCACTTTGTTGATTGGGTTAAGAGATTGTCCTGTTTTATTTGGTCTCCTGCATCCCTCTCTCTATCTGCAGGTTTTAAGCAGTTTATTTTAATTTCAGATTTCTAACCCTCCATCGTGAATTGCTGCTGTGCCACCAGCAGCAACACTTGAGGGACTATTGTTCGTCTTTTCAAAGTGGTGGGAGCACACAGCAGAGCCATTAGCTTCTGTGAAACCTGACCTTCCTTGATGACATTACGCCTTGCGGATTCGGAGGAGGATAAACATTTTAAAGGAGAGGGGATATATCAGATAGGTTATTTTTCATCAGAAAAGGTTGTGGAAATATTCTGCGCAAGAATTAAAAATAGGAGGAAAAAAAGCCGTAACGGCAATAGTTACCTTTCTGTTTGACAGCCATCAGAGTTGCTGCCCAGGTCAGTTAATAGGAGAGTATCTCCTCGCCGTTAACCACGCTAACACTTGAGCAGACAGTTGAGCAGAAAATCAGTAAAGTCACAGTGTAGCTAATGATGACTGTACTGATTTTGCCCTGATTTAGCAATGGCAATGATTCTGGTGCTATTAAGAATGGAGCCATCCTGGACAGTCTCTCAGGCTGCAGTGTTTGGAAAGTGCCCCCAAACCTCGGGCATTTCTCTCTGGAACAGGAGCATTAATATAATGCAGAACATAGTTAAGATATTTTTAAATCACATTGTCCGCAACTGGCACTATAAGGGAAGGTATGTTTATGGCTTCCATCACTGTTATTTTTTACTTGGGCTTGTTGCTTGGAAAGTGTGCTCATTTTGAGTCCTTCACTCAGCTGTGTCTACCCAGAAGAAAAACAAACCGATTTCTTTTGGGAGAGCCTGGCAGTGGACACAACAGAGCAGCAGGGCCAGCTGCAAAATTGTGGTGGTGTTTTGTTGCTAATTCTGCAGGAGTGAGCGGAGGGGACCACCCTGTCTTAAAAAAAAAAAAAAAAGGAAAGAAAAACAAAAATAAAAAACACTTTCAGTTTGTAACTTTGATTTTGCTGAAAAAAGGCAAACTAAAAAAAAAAGGCAGCAAACACCCTTATTCCTTGCACTGGATGCTATAATAATTACTGGGGCAGTTTTTCCATTCCTGGTTGCTTTTGCCTCACACCTGCAGGAGGGCCGTTCTTTTGCTTCTGTGCTTTGCCACCAAAATACTTTTATTTGAAAACCCGAGGAAATTCAATTTCCTAACACGCCTCTCAAGTCAGGGCAGTTAGAGCAATAGAAGGGTGGCGAACGGCTCGCGCGTGAACGGTTCGTGAACGGTTGAGGATGGAGCTCTTCGTACGGGGCCATGCTGAGGTGCGGGAGAGGGAAGATAATTGTAAATGTTCTTGCGGGGATCAGATTGACAGCTTATTGTCTGCAGGCAGTTGAGTAAAGAATAGGAAATGAGTTAAGTGTAGGGGATCTGACAGGCTGCAGCTCTCCTGACGGCGGCTGCTACACCAAGCAAAGCGCCTGGAGCTCCCAAACCAGCCTGGGGCAGGGGTCCCCCCCCGAAGGGACACCCCTCAGTCAGTTCAAAACCTGCGTGAGATGAGGCTGTGTCTCGTTTGCTGCTGCTTGGTCATCTCGGATGCCCGGAGTGGTCTTGCCCCCGTGGTCGACGGGTTGGGGTGACCCCGGTTTGTGCGTTCCCGCGATGTGTTTCCGACCCGTTCATGGGGGGGGGGCGGCAGGGACGTCCCACGGTGCTGGTGGATGCCCGTGGTCCATAAGCAGAACAAGAGGAGGAAACATCTTCTCCCCGGCTCAATAGGTTTGTTAACGTGAGATCTCTTTGCTAGTTTTACAGTATCACGAGGTCTGGGGCCAGTGACGTGTGTTTTAAAGTTTTCATTACCCCACCTTTTTCTCTGGAGCGATGCATGCCTTCAGGTCCAAGTGCCCAGGAGAAGCCCCCGATGAGCCATTAAATGTTACAGAACTGCACGTGCTAAAGATAGAAATACTAAAAACAAATACTCCTCCCCCAACATCTCACTGTCTGTATTTTTTTTACCTCCTTGCCTATGTGCATTTAAAAAAAAGAAACCAAAACAACAAAAAAACCCCAGCTTTGCGTTGTTAGTGTAGGCTTCTGAGCCAGATTGTACTACAGAGCACACTGATGTGTCTTCCCCTGAGGTATGGAAAGATCTATGTGTGCTAAGCAGGTGTTTTCGTTTGTTTAATTGGAGCTGAGTTTAGCACAATATTACAGATAAATGAATTACACATGTTCAGTAATTCATAGAAAGCGATCGTTGTTTTGCTTAGGCACTTGTCTTCGCATCCAGGTTCGCAGAGATAGCGCGCTGGCAAACGTGGACAAAGGTCTTTTCAAAACAAAAAAAAACCCGGTATGTACGTGAGGAGAGCCTGATGTCTGGTTGCTAAAACAGCAATAGCGATTTCATCTTTGTTTAAATCGTAACATTTTCAATTTAAATAGTATCCTGTTTTGACAAACGACGAAACCACAGGTCTGAAAAAGAAACGCATGAGGCCTGTGTCAATAGTCGGTGGCATCTCAGGGCAGGAAGCTTTGGGGTGACACACGCCGGCGGTGACGGCACCGGGGATGGAGGGACCCGGGAACCACCCGGACGGCTCCGGGCTTCTCCGGCGTGCTGCTCCCAGCGCAGCCGGTTGCATGCGCATTGCTTGGCAAGAAGATGACCGGTTTGCTTCTACCAGTGATTTTTATTTATTATTAGTCACTTTTTCCGTCTTTTTCTTTTTTTTTTTACCGGGCTTCCCGGGCTCAAGCTGCCACCCCTTTCGCAGACGTGCTGTGGAGCACGAGTACCTCCAGCCCCCCATCAAGGCTGACGGCTCTCGCAGCAGCAGGATGGGACCCTCGGATCCCAGCAAAGCCTCCCCGGCGGGAGCAGCACGGGTGATGCGGTTGGCCCCGCTGTCCTCGCCGAGCGGCACCGAGCGAGAGCCCACAGAGCAGCTCGGAGGTGCTGCCTTTTAAAGGACGAGCAAAAGCGGTCGCTTCTTGCGGCTCGCCTCCTGGTTTTGAGTAGTCCCAGCCCTTGGCCAGCTTCCAAATGGATAATTACATTCAACTTACCCAAATTTCCTCTGCAGATTCAATTGTAAACTATTTTCTCGCTCTCTCCTGCCAGTGTTGTATATAACTGTGCTGCGCAGCATTAAACAACTGTCACGCGCAGCTCCAGAGCCTGTTGAGTTTTAGGCACAGAAAGTAAAAAGGTTGTATCAGAACTTGCGCTGAACTTTAGAGAAAGTATTGTTTGTGCCTTTTCAGCTGATGAAGTACTTCAGAGCAAGCTTTCGGATTAAAGGTGTGGTTGGTGCGTAAGTTACTGTTGTTAGCAGACGGTGCCACCACTTGAGGCCGATTGTGAAAAGTGACTTATTCAGGGATGTCCCCTCACATGGACATCCCCGCCTTCAAGCCTCCTGATAATTGAAATTAAGGCTGTCCAGCTGCATTCCTCATTCATCTGGCAATTTGTTCACGCATCACCGGTAGAGCCACTGTGTATATTCCTTCCCTCCCTCCGGTGACGGCTTCCCACCAGCCTCCTGCCACATCGCTCCCCTCCACGGGCTACAGCAGAAGGGGCTTGTACGGCAAGAGCTATGCTGATAGAAAAAAACAGCAGCCCTTACCCACACGGGTACCCACACAAAGCTGAGCCTAGCAAAGCCTGCATCCTAGGATGTGATCCAGGCAGCGGGTCTCAGTGCGGCCGCGCGGCTTTCTAAAGGAAGCCAAAGGCACGTGGGGAAGTGGTGTGTGATCTGGGAAGTGCTCCTGCATCCTCTGGGTTAAATGGAGCCACCACAGTAAATCACAGTTGAAAGTGAGTTGGAAGCTTTTAAAACTGTTACTTGTTTGAGGCTTTTCCTGCTGCACGCGTCGGTATGGGATTGTTCTGCAGGAGGCTCTTGGGAATTAATGTGTGTCCAAACCCAGCAGCAATCTCAGAAGGTTTGCGGTGGTGTAATCTATAAACTTTTAATTACATATATAGCTGAGTAAATAGCTTGAAATCTCTTTAAACTCTTTGTTCACGAATGTATATTAAAAAGTGCCCATCCCACATGCACACACCCACCCACCCTTTTCCTTCCTTCCTTCCTCATTTTACACCCACTTCCAGCAAGGCTTTGGCTCGTGGCATCTTCCCTTGTGCCGGGAGCGGTGGCCAGAATTCCCTGTGGGGCTGGCCCGGTCGGGGCCTCGGCGGGACCACCGAGCCTCTCCGCTCTGTGCTCCTCCCGGCATGTGTCCTGTGTCAGAGGACGGTGCAGAAGCTGTTGACTGTGTCTGGGTTTCCCACTTGACGTGCAGCCCATTTGGGAGGCTGATTTTGCAGCTTCAAACGCTTTAATGAGATGCAAATTGTTTGCGATGCTGCCTTATTAAATGTATTGTAATTTTAAAATCATTTGCTTGTTAATTGTATTTAAATAGCTGCCACTTAGACAAGCAGAAAGTTTCCAGAAAGATAAATTGTTTTTTCTTTTTACTATGTTTGAAAGCAGCCCTGATGACTTCTCTCGGCTGCTTTGATAGGGCACTTTCCAAATGGAAGTGTGCCCTGGCCGCACTCACCTCCTGGTCCTCACCCTTTCCCCCAAAGAAGGAATACTCACTGTTACTTTTCTCCTATGAAATGCGGTTCCTTAAGAAGGTAACACAGCCGAGTGGCTTGGGAGGTTTAGAGTGGAGATAGCTTACTTTCCCCTCTGTTCAGCCAAGTCGGATCAGCCTCGGCCAGATTTTGGGGCGTGTGCGATGCAGATGCTGCCGCCCCCGTGCAGATGGGATTTGAAAGGAACCCGAAGACTTGAGGGGTGCTTACATCTTTTGGGCCCTTTGAAATTCCCAGCCCGTTTTTATGTCGATGTATGTCTGCCGGGCTGCTGAGGCAAGGTTGCCCGTCCTCAGCACCTTCAAGGCTCTGTCTTCTGCATGTTGAAATAAATGGCGAAGTTTCTCTTGGCTCCAGCTGAGCAATACAAGGTCCCTATTGACCTCAGTTCAGCTTGGTTTAGAGCTGATTTTGATCCTACATCGTTGCTAGCTTTGGCATCGAGCAAGCTACACGGTATCGTTCGTATTGTATTTGTATTTGAAATACCGTCCTGGAAAATGAAAAATAATATTTCTATATTCAGTTAATTTGTTCTTCTTGCATTGGCTGGAGGGCCCCACCCTGCCCACGCTCCTGACTCTTGTTTTCCAGCTCCTTCATGTTCAGCGCAGGACCCTCGTTTTGATTCTGCCTCATTTTTCCAGTGACGTTTCTGTTTGTTTTCTGTTTGCATCTTTGTTGTGCGGCAGGATCGGTGATAATAGTTAATAATTAGCAGCTCAATAGCACTGTTCACCTTCAAAGCAATTTTAGGCATTAAATCACTGCAGCTCTGCTGGCAATATTACAATATTGACTTGTTACTTCACCAGTGTCACAGAGGCAGCAAACCCTGCATTTTTATGGAGGCCAAAATGGGGTCAATTTTTTTAGAGTACAAAATTGGCAAAAAATAAAATTTTCTCCTAGGCTGACACTTCGTTTGCCAAATTTCAGCATAGAGCCAATTTTTAAAGCTGAGTAATAAACACCTGAAAAGTTCTGGTTTATAATGGCAGTGCTGAAAAGCCATTAAATGAATGGCTCCGCTATAACACAAGAAAACCCTCTTAAACTGTCGAAAAACCTGTAAAAGCTGGACGGAGGCTTAGCGAATGCCAGCTTTGCCTTTGAGCCTGGAGCTGAGAGATGTAAAGTGAACCTGTGGGGACTGGTAGGGTAGATCGTTAGGGGTGTCCCTTCTCTGTGATGGGAAAGGGTCCTTTCCCAGGTACGTGGTGGAGCGAGGTGAGCATCTTGTCCCAGGTGAGCACCTCTCCAGGTCTCTCCAGCCATAGGGAGAGGGAAGGCGAGGAGGAGCAGTGGGGACGTTGCTCCAGGGAAGCAGAGGGCAGAAGTTGGGACAACAGGGAAAGCCTGGAGCAAAGGAGGAACGGCGGGATACAAGGCGGCAGGGGGGTTTGCGAGGAAACGGCGTGGGAGGGAGCGGCGCGTGGGGATGCGGGGCCGGGAGCCCGTGCAGCACCAAGGGCGGCTCTGCGGAGAGCACGCGTGGTCCACGGCGACCTGGAGGAAGACATGCCCAGCAAGGCAGCCAGAAGCCCTGAAGAAGCCTCTCTCGACTTTCCTCCTGGGCCCAAAGGGCATTTTTCTGCACGGATTACCGAGGCGGTAAGGGCAGCTCGGCTCCCTTCTGCTTGCGACCTGTGGTTCGCTGGCACATGTGGATGCAAGTGCCGCATCCCCGACGAGCATCCTACGTGCAGATGGCTGAGAGCAAGGTGTCAAAAACCACCTCCCTTGAGGGAGCACGCAGCCTGTGGCCGGCTCGGACCCTCTCCCCTTCCCAGCACGGGGTCTGCTGGCAGAGGGTGCCGCTGGGAAGCCGAGCTGTAAGAGCAGCATAGTAAAATAGCAAATTGACCAGTAAAAGAAATCAGTAAATGAAGGGAACAGCTATTAATGTGCCAAGCCAAGATGTGTAATTATACCCTAGGACTTTTCCAAACTAATACATGTTAAAGGTGTAAAGCTATTAAAGGAGAGATTTTTCTGTACAGGGAACTTACGTAGATAGAAGGATTTACACTGTATTTTATTCTTGTATTATAAGGTATAAGGAACGTTTGAGCAAATCCAGTCATTCCTATTATTACAATATCATACGTTTTTCATACCGTTTTATGCGGTTCTTCAAAAACTTTGGCACTAATTCTCTTTATATTGTTAGGAATTTTCTTTTAAAAACAGAATTCTTTTTCTCAAATAGTTAATTAGATTTTGAACTTCAAATACAGTACTTTTTTTTTTTTTTCCTCCCAAGAATAGGGGTGTTAGATCCATTGTGCTGGCCAAATTACAGTTTGGATAGTTACATTCTCTCTGCTTAATCACCCTGCAATTTCATTCGAGTGAAGGATTTGGTGCCTCAGGTGTCCTGAATTCCTCCAGAGCTCTGTATGGCGGAGTTGCTGCCGCCATCCACCCCAGAAGTGGCTGCATTTAACAGCAGAGAATTGTCGTCTCCTTCCAGAGCATAAATAACAGTTTCACTCGCAGAGATGGATTTTTGTAGTATGTTGTTGTGCTTTGTAGCGAGTTTGTGCTTTCCCAGCCCGAGCAGCCCTGCCCCAAGTCTTTAGGCACATCTGAGGGGTTTCTCTTGCCCACAGGACGGCAAATTTGTTTTAAGGGGCCCCAGACGAATTCCTTCATTTGCTTGTTCACCCTTTGCCATCACGGGTGCCGCGAAGGAGTGGGTCCCAGCTGCCCCGCCGCATCCCCTCCTGGCTCGGAGACCTGCTACCTCTCAGCATCGTTTTTTTTCTTGCGAAAAAGAAAAGGATGGGTTTAAGCGGCAGCTGGATGTGGATAGGGGACGTCCATGGGTCATAACCCTTGCTTGCAGACAGGAGCCCCCTTTGCCTGGGGAGGGGGAGCGGGAGGGGAGCACCCTGTCCTTGAGTTCCCTTCGGGCCCCATTTATTTGGGAAGAAGTGATGGATCACGGCATTGCGCTGTCAAGGGCCGGAGTGGAAGTACAAAGGAAAACCCCAAAGCACGCAGCGAGCCCCACTTAGTGCCGCACAAAGGACTCTGAGCTGGTCGGATGAGCCCAAGGGATCCGAGAGCAAAGTCCTATAGTTGGGGTGTTTGCTTAGCCTGTACGGCTGGCTGTTTCTCGTCCATGTGAAACCAGACGCGCACCATCAAAGTGACTGACGTGGCCAAAGGCCAGGGGATGGCCGTGCCGAAGCTGGGTCTCCTCCTGCCCCGCAGCATTCCACCGGCTTCTCCTCCCCTCCTGCCCCCCCGTCTGCCGGGCTGAGCGAGGGGATGCTCCTGACCTAGAGATGGCGAGGAGGAGGAGGAGAAGCACCCTACGTGCATGGCAGGGTGGTGGTCGCGAGGAGGCCTCCCTCGCCATGCCCTGCTTCGGAGAAAGCTTTTTATCCGGATACGTGAGAACCCGGGATGGTAACCTTTAGTAGCTGCTCCTGGTAGTTGAGCACTGCCTTGCAGCAAGCACAGGTCCGGTATGGCAACCAGAGGTCATCTTGGAGGGCTCCTCTGTGTCCTCCTGCCTGCAGTAAGTCTTTTTGCCTTTAGCGTTGTTTGCCAGCTTTGCAAATCGCACCGTTCTGCTGCTTTTTTGGCATTTTGGAGGTGCATTTGATTCCTGGAGCCATAGTGCCACCCGTTCGTTCTAGCAGGAGCAGAGATCCCGGTGCCGCTTTCAAACTCCTTCCCCGTGTAACATCAGCAGCGCTGCAGCTTCTCTGTGCGCTCCTGTCTAACCACGAGGGCTGTTGCCTAAACACCTCTCGAAGAAATAATTCAAATTGTTCTGTTGCATGTACAAAGTTAACTGTTTTCCTCTTTAAAGAAAAGATGAGCAAAAGCTCTTCCCATGGCCACCGCCTTTAAAAAAATAAGAAGTAGCTTTTGAGTGTTGGAGGAAAACTTGGAACTATGAGCCAGCTAAATATACTGTATCATGAAACCTTGGGGACCATTGAAATGAGAACAGTGGCCCATTACTGCTAAGAAGGTGTTTTATTGAAAATACGCCGACATGCGTTCCCAACAGAGTGAGTAAAAAACGGCGAGATGCCCAGCGGTGATACAGGTTATTCTCACACATGAACCAGAATATAGAGTTTGGCACTCGTAGGCTGCGCACGAGTAGGCAGCGTAATGGACTGATCGGCGTTTTTACATAAAAGGGCCCATGTTTAATCCGATTTACTTTAATTTAATTCCACGATGATGTATGTGTATGTGTAGGGGTGTGTGTATATAAGTTGTTGTGGAAGTAGATGTGGTTTTTTAGAAGGGGATTCTTTGCGGTGAGGTGAAGCGTTAAGTCTCCTGATGACAGAAGCAGATTACCAGGAGAGGGCAGTGCTTCTAACACTGTATTTCACACCAGCTGTACCTGCACCAGCCCCAGACCGGGGTGATCCAGCTCCAAATGCAAAGCTGGGGGCACTGGGGCTGCTCCAGCCCGCAGCACCCGCCTGCCTGCACGGAGGCAGTGAGCAGAAATCTGGGGTGGCCAGGAGTTCACTGGTTAATACTTAACGGGCAAAAATGTGTTTGATTAGGCGTTTGTTTTGTTGATGTTTCATTCTGTGGGTTTGTTTTTTTTTTTTCTTACCATGGCAACTTTAACATCATGCCAAAACACCTACTTTTGCTCTCGGAGCCATCGCTGTTGTCATGCCCAGTAGGTTATTTTGGTAGACAGGGGTTGTTCTTTTCAAGTGGAGGTGTTGGCATCTCCTACCAGATACCACCTCCAGTCTTTCCTGTCCTAAGAAGGTTTTTCTCTGTGTGAGCACCGTGTTTCAACCCATGGCAAAAAAATGGAGTTTTAATGGAAACTGCAGCATTTCCTCTACTGTACGTGACATAAATGCTATCTCACGTAATTAAGGAAAGTAACCGAGAACAGTTAGTGGTGATTACCTTTCAATATATTGCGTACTTTGGGGCAGAAAAATAAATTATGAATAATGCCCAAGCATACTTGGAACAATTTGCACACTGTGCTGTGAGTGATGCAGACCTGCTGGTAGAAGAGTGTGCTAATAAATTTTACTTCGTGGCGGAAACAAGAGATTACAGTTTATTAGGAAAGGAGATGGCAATTTATTAGGATCAATCAAATATGAATGCAGAGCAAAAATGTTGCCATTTTTATTTATTTATTTATCTGGAAGCATGGGGGGGGTGCAATTATATAAAATTTGTTGTTTACCTGTGATGTTTGATTCATTATTAATATTTTTATGTTTAGAGGGAACCATAATTTTGCTGAAATGTCTTCCATAACTCCTGCACAATCATATTCATAACTCACCTGAATGTTGACACATCCTGCTGTGTATATATAAATTAACTAGTAACACTGGCATTATAAAATGATGCATTAAATGAAGATGTGAATGGTAATTTAAAGCATGCCATGAAGTGAAATTTAAACCATTGTACAACACTGAGGGGATTTAAAGAGCCTTCTTCACGCAGAATTTGCAGGAGCAATAAGAAAAGTGACAGTTTCACATCAAAAAAAAGAGGAGCAACAGGGACACAAGCGTTACTGAAATGTTAATTGCTTTGGTGTTCTATTTTGTTAGACACCATCAGCTGAAAAATCACTTTTCTGCCTGAAGATATTTTACCATGAGGGCATTAGCTGAGATTATTAAAAATGACCAAAAAAAATGTTTACTCTGTCCTTTTCTCAGCACTTTGTGGGTAATAAGTTTCACTGTTTCCTGTTTAGTCAGTTGTTTTCCCCATTTGTTTTTGTAGGTCTTTCAAACAGCAGCAAGGGAAAATGAAGCATTCTCAAAACAGGAAAATGTGATTTAACCCCACAAAAATGGGCCTGGGGATCCAGGAGTGGGAATAGTATCCCAGACGGCTTTTTCCCTCGGAACTGCAAACAGCAGCTTGCTTTTGAACCGGGCCATGGCTCTAGCCTGTGTGCGGAGCAGCGTAATTTGGCACTTGCCTTTGCCAGGTTTGGCGTTGGCTCCAGCGGGCAAGCAGGCTCCTCCGTGCCGCAGCAGCGCCGGCACCAAAGTTCACCTGAATTGCTCCCAAATTTGTACTGGGGGAGCGAGGCGCAGGATTTGGCCCACCATCTGCTGCCAGAAGGCAAAGTGGGACCTCTTTGGCCCTGCCTGCCCAGGGGAGCATCCCGAGGACAAGAGCAGATGAATCGGTGTTTTAGGTAGAAATTGCCTTATATTGGGACTAGGCATAAAATTTCCTAATTTGGGGCAGGTTAACTCTGGTTGGAGGAGGTTGCGCTATGCGGGTGTCTTGTCTTTTCTTTCTTTCTCCCCTGCCCCACAGGCAGCTGAGGCTTTTCGATAGGCAAGTCCACGGCCTCTGCATGGATAGGTACCAGCAGAAGCCTGCGAGTAAAGTGTACATGTACAATAATGGCATAACAAAACCATTTACTCCACTGTACTCATCTTCATCGTCGTTCATAATCTGTTCCTCTTACTTCAACCTTAGAGCCTAGTACCCAGTGATCATTTTCTTTCACCTAGGTGTTGATACCACCACTTAATATGGATCAGATCTCGTGGGCACACGGTGCCAAATAGCCACCTAGTCTGCCACGCTTTTTTAATTTCTTACTTTATGTGTTCTGTTTTGAACGTCGCTGTCTGATTGTCTCTGTCTGTGATGACTCTCCGTAAATGAATGGAATTAAAGTGGGAGTTTATGGTTCTTCTTGGTCTTTTAAAATATTTTGCTGGCTTAGAAATGCATTATATTTCATGGTGACCTTCCTTAACAAGTGCTACCATCTCCGTTACTAAGGGAATAGACTGAAGTTTTTAGCCCACAGCAGATGTTGGCTGAGCTTGCAGGTCTGAAGCTTTTATATGAAAGGATATAAAATGCTTTAAAAATACGGCTTGCAGGTTCTGTGGCCAGCACTCAGTGCTTAGATAGCACCTCTCATTTTCAAAGTGTTTTGAAAATCTTGGTCTACAGAAAATCCTGAAATGAGTAGCATTAGCCCGTGTTGCAGATGAGGAGACAGAGATGTCGAGGCCGTTGACTGCTTTTGAAGTGGTAGGCATGCAGGCAACGCCAGAGCCAGGCCAGAAATGTTGCAAACTGAGCTCTCAAAGAGAGAGGCATCCTCAATGTGATAGCCATTAAAAAAAAAAAAACCACACCAAAAAAAACCCTAGAAATTTCTAGGTGACTTGCCTAAGGCTAGGGAGAATTCTCAGTGCGAGAACCAGCACTATGCTTTTGCTTTGCATGTAGCTCACTGAACAAAGTGGTAGGCTTGATAGACTCCCCTTTTTTTTATACATAGAGTTAAGTCAGAGATTAGTCCAAAGGCGTGTGGTCAGCTGGCAGATCAGGGCAGAAGGTGGGCGCTGGTCTTCCGTGGAGGTGCGTGTACCTGGATACGGCCGTGGTGGAAAATAAGCATTGAAGATGTGACTCTAATTAGGACTGAGGGTTATGTGTGGGTGAGAAGTTTGTGCTGAGGAAGACAAGATAGATCAGAAGAGTTCCAAACTGGGGTCCGTGGAGCATCCTATGACTGGTCTGCAGAGACTGCCCGGGCGTGCAGCCCCCTCGGTGTTTGGGCTGCAAAGTTAATCAGGGTGTGTGAAACGCACGGAGCTGTTTCGTGCGATGCTCCTTCGCCATCAGCGCGGTTGGGAACGCTGCCACAGTGACGCTCTTACCAAATGCGGCGGGGAGGAGGAGGTGGTCCGCAAGAGAAGCTGTTGAAAAGTTTAAGTTTGTGTATTCTGTAATATACTCCCCAAAGCAATCTGAGTTCCTCGAGATTACTTTGAAGTCCAGGACAGGAGGGATTCTCCTAAGCGCGGGCGATAATTATTACTAGCTCATTGCATGTGTTACTGGTTTATATTATTACTGAGCGTCCAGCGTGTTGGAGTGTGTGCGTATTTATTTGCTTGACTTTGCATACAGATAATACTTACAAATACCGGCTGTTCCCGTGCCCTTTATGTGCTGACCTGCTCGGTACGTGTGTGCTCCTTTAAGAGGCAGGCGCTTTCTGATTCATGTAGGCTGTTTCTGGCAGATTTAGGGTCTTGCAAAAGATGCCCTTAGTCCCTTATTAAATATTCATAAGAGGGTGGGGTCACATTTTTGTGACCTGAAAAAAATCCCATTAATAAATTTGTTATCTGACACGAAAACACTTTAGGGTGGAAAGCAATCCGTATCGCATCCCATTTAACATCAGATCACAAGTTGTCAGTAAATTGGGTCCTTTGTCTTTGCTTCTTGTGAGGTTCTTTAGCAGCATAACTAATGGGGCCATTGTCTAACAGCCCTCGACTCCTGCAAATAAAGTACGGTTCTGCCTGGGAACGGTGTCAGGGCGGCTTCTGTCTTCTCAGTTACTTGGCACGTAAAGTAACCGTCTGCATCGGTTACACGTGAAAATGTAAAAAAGACCCAACGTTGAAATAGCGGGAGAGATTTTACCAGATATTGCTGCCCGCGATGAAGCGGATGGGAGCTTTTTGGGCAAGACAAAATAGTTTTCCAGGACCGTGGCAGTCCCTGGGTGAGAGGCAGCACGCTGACGAGATTTTGTTCGTGTATCGAAGTCTGGGGGGGGACGACAGGGACAAGAAAAGTGTTTCTTTGAGCTCGCCCGCATGAGAGTTTGAGGAAGCTTGTTCTGAGTGACGTGAAACCGCTAACCCCGCTGGCACAAAGGTGCCGCAGACCCAAACACGACGTTTCGCTTCCGCCAAACTCGAGGCCTCGGCTGCCTTTAAAAACAGGTACCCGTGGGTGCCGCCGCTCAGGTGCCGGCGTGGGCCCTGTGTTTCGAGGGTCCCCCCGCCGTGCTGGCGACCGACCCCTCTTTGCTCAGCGGAGGGAGGACGGGGAAGACGTTCGGGTTCTCAGGCCGGGCGCGCCGGTCTGGTTCGGTGCAAACTCCTGTTGGAGGCTTCTGGTGGTGGGGCGCTTGGGGGTTGGGTTTTATTCTTATTGTTGTTATTGTTTTCCGGAGTTGAAACCCTGAGCTTTCAGGGAGAGGGCTGTCGGGAGAGGCGAGGGGAGAGTAAAAGCCACTTTTTTTTTTTTTTTTTTTTTTTTTTCCACGGGAGAAGAGAAACTTGCTGCGGGAGGAGGGCGAACCTCTCCGCGGGTGCTGCGTGGCGATGCCACAGCTGAGGCGGCTGCCGACAGCAGCGTGCTAGCTGACACTTCCCCCCCTTCTCCCCCGGGCACCCACTCCCCGCAAAACAGATTTATTTCGGGGGGGGGGGTTGCTTTTAAAACAGTTTCGCGGCGGCGGGTCGCTGCGGGACGGGCTGTCGTCTGGAGAGCGGCCGGCAGGTCAAGAGGGCGCGGTGCCCGCCGCGGCAGGAGGAGGAGGAGGCTGAAGAGGAGGAGGAGGAGGTGGAGGAGGGCCGGGCCCCGCGGGGCGCCCCGTTCCGGGGCGGGGTGTGCGCGGCGGCGGCGGCGGCGGCGCAGGGCGGGGCCGCGCGGGTGGCGGCGCGCCGCGGCAGCCCGCGAGCAGCGCGCCCCGCCACTCCGCCCGCGCCCGCGGACGTTCCGCACCCGCTCCGCGCCGCCGCTCCGCCGCCAACCCGCTCCATGGCCCGGCGCGTCGCCCGCCGCCCGCCGCCGCCCAGGTGGGTACCGTACTCGGGGGGGGGGGGGGGGCAGGTCCGCGGCCAAACCGGCGGAGAAGAGCTGCGGCGGGGGAGCGGAGCGATGCTGCGGGCTCCGCGGGTGGCGGTGGGACTTTGGCGGGAGGGTCCGCGGCGTGTCCGGCGGCGGCCGTGAGAGGAGGGAGGTACAGCCCGAGCGTCTTTCGCAACTCGCCGAAGGTTTTTTGGTGTGTTTTTGTTGTTTTTTTTTTTAAAAAGTCCCGAGGTTTGTTTGGTGCCTTCGCTTTTGTTCTGACAGTTCGGGGGCGCGTAGCTGGGCCGGGCGGGTTTGACTGGGGGGCTGTAGTTTTGCAGAGGAGCGAGGAAGGAGGGAGAGCGCACGGAGCCGGGCAAAATACTTCGTCAGGTTTAAATGTCAGGAACCGGGACCGCCGAATGGATTCGCCGGTCAATTTTACCGGGGCGGGGGGGGGGGGCGGGGGGATGAAGTGAGCGAGGTTTGGTTTTGGCGTTGACTGGTGCTACGAACCCCGGTGAAATAAATGTAACGGGATCTGAATGTAGCCGAGTTAAGTGTCAACCCTGCGAGCCAGTATTTCAGTGCAAATGAGCTGGGTTTTGGAGGGTTGGGGGGGGGGGAGGAGGGAACCCTTAGGAAGTGGGTGGTAAGTTTAGAGCAAAGTGCATATACACTCTTCCTCTTTGGAATTAACTCCTTCAAAGCCAGCTTGTTCTACGAAACACTGAGGGGTGCCACTTGTCCTCGTCCTGGTGGTAGGGAAAAGTCACTCGGTGACACGACGCAGTTGTCTCGGTGCATGTGCCGGCGTTCGAAGCGCTACCATTTTATATTTTTAAATAAAAACAAGTTTGGTGGCAGGAAATGTGAATCATTCGGGGTGACTAAGATCTGTTTATGAAAACGAAATGGTTGGATTTATTCTAGCAGCGAGCGTTGAATTGCTGACTACAATAAATCGATAAAAGTTTATTTCTAATAAAAAGCGACTTACGCAGGGTAGTTTGCCTTTCTTATAAATAAACTGAAATGTTAAAATCTTGTTCATTTGGAGCAAAGCTAATTTCCATGCCTGGTGCTGCCGGGCCCGATCCTGGAACAACTTGTGCATGTGCAATAGCTGTGATAGGGGAGGAGGCTCTCTGCCTCGCTTCCCCCCCCCCGAAGCAGTAAGCGCTCTGCCTGCTAAATGAGTATTTGCTGGATCGGGCCCCTCCTAAGTATGTTTACTGTGCAGAGCTTTCAGGCATCTTGCGCATCTTTGCATCAAGTTAAAAAGCAATTCTGTTTGCTTTTAGCTCTTTTAAAAGTCACGGCTAAAATACGCGTTTGTATGTGAAAGTGTCATCGGAGCGTGCTTCTGACTGGTTAAGAATTGGCTTTTGTTGATTGTGTATTTATTGCAGTAGCAGCCTAGGAAGTCTCTAAAAGCAGGCACTCTCCTCTTCTCGGAGCCGGTGGAAAATCAGCTGTCAGGGGGCTTTCAGTGATCTCCTGTGACTACTTCCAAAAAATTTCATTGATAAGGCTGCAGAGATGAAACCCAAGTCCTGCCTAAACAGAGTAGCTGCCTTGGCCTAGACTGTGATAGAGCTGAACTGCAAACTGATTGGTCTGACACTTTATAATCAAAGTTGATTTATTGTTCATTAGTAGTGCATTAGCCCTTTCAGGCAAGACAGTTATTTGTGTAGTGGCCTGTCAAACAAAAGACCGCTAGCACCTGTCATTTCTAAACCATGAGATAAGCAAGCAGATATTAAGATAATGCAAATCGAAATAGACTGGAACGAGGTAAAGTTCTAGCAATTTCCCCTGTAAGAAATACCGTTTTATTTAACGTGCTCGTGTTTAGCATATAGAGGGATTGGACTGTGGAGCGAAGGAGTTCCCCTACACCGGGACCATCGGGAGGAGAAGGCGTTGGCGATGAGCTGGGCGTGCGTGGCGTGTGGTTTCAGAGCACCGCCGAGGTGAGGAGGCAGCTGGGGCAGATAATGAATTGGGAAAAGCCAGCGGGTGATACCGAAGATGGAAGTGCTATTTTGTAGCCTTAATTTAATTTTGTTTGATTTTGGTTTTAGCTTGAGAGCAAGATTGAGGCACTTTCCCGTGTTTTGTCCCCGACTCCTTCCTCCTCTTCCCAATGGGCAGATGTCATGAAACGATGCTCTTAACTGGCAGGGGTTAATTATATGAAAACTTGATGACATCACGGCAGAGCTGTGAGAATGTCAAAATACATCTGCTGCCATATTCAGACATATTGCTCTCCCTCCTCTCCCCCTATATCAGCTCCCCTCCCCTTCTCAAAAGGGAATGATCTCATGACATAAAACAGAAAACAACACAAGTGTCAAAAGAAAACAAAATTAGTGAACTTTTGTCTGCCACCATAGAAACGAGGATTAACTTATGTTATTCCAGAGCATGGAATGGAGACTATCTGCATGAGGATATATAGTGTATTGTCTTCTGTGAATTTTCATTTGACAGGGATTTTGGAGGCTGTGATCTTAATTAAATCTCAACTGACTCAAATAATGCATCTAAAGGCATGCAGTGTTGCGTAACCTTGCTGAGTTGGTAAACCATAAATCATCAGAAAGCTTATGATAGGAAGGGCTGCTTTGAAATTTTTTTTTGTTTGCTACAGTTGGGGTTTTTTTTTTTTGGTCTTGTTTAACATACACTTTACTGTGCTGTACCATTGTGCCCTCCCTTTTTCAAGCAGTGTTATTTTTGCTTTAAGAAAATAAATGCTCTGAGACGTGCTCTGACCAGTCACTTAGCTGAACTAAAGAGAAGTCGTAAATATAATGGGATTGACAGCGAAGAAATGAAATCCCAGCGCTGGCTTTCTGGGGATCTCGCTGCTCATAGGAAGGTGCGGGTGCCTCACGTTGTTCTACAGCTGGATGAGCCCTCTGCACATTTAAGAAGTGTAACTCTCGGCCCCACGCTGAAATTTATTCTGGGGCGTAAGTAGTTATTGGACACCACTGTGGAGTCGTAACGTATCGCCCCTGGGTTGTAATGGGTCACAGATGGATTATTGCACTAATGGACGGTGGGCTTTGACTTCTGCGCAAGTCGAGCTGATTTTAGTTGTGTGCAAGGAAGAAAAGGGTTGCAACAGTTGTGTGGAGAAGGTTAAAGGGGATTTTTAGCCATTGAAAGTGATGGAGGGCAGTCAGAGCAATTTCTTACGCAGCATTTCAACCTGGCAGTGCTCGAGCACTGATGTTGCTTGAGAATCATGTTGGTTTTAAAATACTGAAGCTAAACAAACTACTGTTTCAGTGTAAAATGCTTTGCTTTCTGTGTTTGTGATTGCGTTCCCTGGGCAGCTGAAGGAAAGGTAAGGGGAGAAGGATCTTTGCATTCAAAAGTTTAAGGAGTTGCAAGGCTCTTGTGCTTTCTTGCTCTGTGTTTCTTAGTTGCTTTTGAGCTGCTGTAGACAAACCTAAGCTGGAAGGACAACGTGCTTGGATTTACTTTGTGAAAATGTTTCCTGGTAGCAAGATAACTTACTGGTGTTGTTTTCCCCCCTCTTTTCTAGGGAAAAGCGGTAGCAGGGGTAGTTTTACCAACACCTGCAAAACTAGATTGTGGGAAAGTCCTGACACTATAAGCTAAATTTGTTATTGTTTGGTGAAAGGCTTGGCTGGTTTTAAGCAGTTTGTTTGTTTTATTGAAAGCAGAACTGCATTACTGGAAACTACTTTGCTGTAGTTCAGTTAAAATGTCCTGTACTGTTTTGTTTTTATAAGGTGCTTACTTGCTCAGCTTCATTTTCCAGTTACAAGGAAAGGGAAAAAAATACATCATGCACTCATCTGCAGATCTAAAGTGGCCGTGTAGAGATTGGGGAGAGAAGCAGCACTGGCAAATATCTCTTCCCCAGCCTTTTTTTTTTTTTTTTTTCTTTCCCCTTTTCCTTTTTAACCATTCCAGCACAGTCCTCTGCTGGCAGGAGGATCTGTAGTTTGTACTGAAGTTGAGCGAATGTTAGAAAACCCAGACTGAATATTGAACAAATAAGTGGAATTGCTAGTTGCTCTGTGCACTAGTTTCGGACAGATTTGCCTTCATTGATTAGGTAAGATGCTCTGTTATTTGGGAGGGACAACACCCCCTCCTCCCCAAACTGACAACGGGTTTTAATTTTTAAGCTTTATCTTGCCCTTAAATCTGAAACATCATTGTTCAAATAACTGAGAACAAGGTAAACCAACAACATCAAAAAGGTCGGCTTCTGTGATTTCTCAAGGGCTTGTTATTTTGTACTTTCCAATTCTATTTGATGTCTTGACAAAACAAGATGACACAAGGGAGAATACATTAAATTTTGATTTTCATCTAACCTGTTACAGTAGTGGCAGCTTAATTTCTTTTACTTTTTACCGAAGACGGCTCTTTGCACAATTACTCTAATTGCCACGCCACTTTATGAGAAGGTTTCTTCACGGGTTTCCCATTTGCCTTGATTTTGTGAGGCATTTTTTTGAACGTGCTTTGACCTTTAACACGGCGTGCTTGCTGGTTGGAGTGTGTCTTCATTAGAAGTAAATCAGTGAATGGCAAGATTGTCAAAGAAGCAACTGATGTTTTCTCATTAGAATCTAATTTGCACCGTTGTGCTTAGCTGTGATGTTCAGCTGTAGGTGTCTGCCGTAGGTGTGAATAACTGCACATTTTAAGCAAATAAAGTTTACAACTGTTATAAAGGCTACGCTGGCAACCAGAGTGGCAAAGCCCAACCGAGTGTTTAAGCAGAGCTCTGTTTTGTATGGGAAATAAACAGCATGATTTAACCAGGTGAATATTTTTCAAGAGCTCATTTAATTTTTTTCAGCTGGTCAGGACAGTGTGTGTCTTCTCAAATGCCCCAAGTTTGAAGAGCACGCAGCTACCGGTTCGACTCTTGCAGGAGAAAATACTCAGGGAGTGGAGAGAGGGCTCATCCTTCCCTAGAAATCTCTGTTGGGAGTTGCAGTTCTTAAAAAATCTACGGGGGGGGGGGAGGAAAAAAAAGCCCCTCTGTGTAACACTTCCCTTTTGCTCACATGAAATTCTAGGCATATTAAATGTTGCCGGTTCAATCACGCTCTTTTATTATTTAATTAAGCTCTCCTTAATGTATGTATGAATTAATACACAAATGTAAGGAGTCTGACATGATGATCATTCTCAGTATATTAAGGGTGTTTGGGAGAGAGAGGGTTTCAAGGGGTTTTCAAGGGCTTTAGGGGTATTTTGGATGTTTCTAAGCAGGATTGCTTTTGGTTTATTTGAGGCTTTTTTGGCAGAATACGTTGATCTAACATTTCCTCTCCTAAACTCTGGAAAAAAAATATGGATTTTTTTTTTTTTTTTTTTTTTAACTGAGCCATTATAAAATATCGCTACTGTTCAGAACCATGTACAGCAGGTTATAATTTTTCCTTGCATGCTGGAACGGGAAACAAAAATGGTAACTTTTTAAAATGTGAAAAATGATGATGATAATCTCGAGGTTGAAATCTCACTCAGCTTATTAAATGAGTATTTGGTTGTGTGTGTTCAGGTTTAGTCTCTATTTGACAAATGTTAGATGTAGAAAGGATTTAATTTATGTAAACTTTATATTTTTATGCAAATTAAATGGGTATTTATTATAGCAGAAACAATTATCCTGGCACTTAGTGAGAAACCTGGTATGCATGAGAAGTGGTAGATAAGATCAGATGTTTCATTCTGTAAACAAATACAAAAATATTCCCGTTTTTCCTTAGCTAGAAGAGAATACTGAAGACAGCAGACATCCTGCCATGCCGGGGAATGTCAGCATAGCCCATCGTACTGTCTTCTATGGGTCAAAGGGAGATCTTCCCTCCTGATAAAATATAATAAACAAAATTATAATAATAAAATGCTAATTTAATTTTAAAGAGGGTTCCCCCCCCCCCCATCTCTTTTAATAGGGAGTTGTATTGTTACGGAGAGAACAGTTATGCTAATGACAGACTACTTAGCTGATTTTACATTAATATAATAAACATTACCTGTCTTAATGTGTTGTACTGTATTATGGCAAAATAACTAAGTCTAGAAGAGATTCCATTTTGCATAATGAAACAGCATTGCAGTTTCTGCCTGAATAATTCTAACGGCGGCATTTTTTTGTTGTTATTTTGGAGGATGAAATGCTATGCTGGAAATGTTTTAGTCTCAGGATGGAAGCAGGTCCTGCCTTCAGCACTTCTTATTTTGCTGGGCTCTGCTCTGGCTTGTGGCATCGTGCTTCTCTGTTTGCCGGTGTATCAGTGGTTTATCTTCTCCTGTGGCATGAGCAAAGCTGTTTTGCGTTGTTTCGGCTGAGATTTTTTTTTTACATTTCAAATATATTGCACATAATAGCTTTCTAATAAGACAGCTCAAGTTAATTGTTTGGTTTTGCCTAGCCGTATCTATTTTTATTTGTAGCCTGGTATTTTTAACTGTTCCTCAGCGACTTGCTCTTTCTGTGTTGAGCTATGTTTTGCTCCGTTTAACTTTTATCACAAAATCTTTAACCGAAGGTTTGCTGTTTGGAAATCCAGGGTGCTTGGTATGAGGTCTTACTGAAATCAAGTTTGAACATACATCGCAGGAGAAGAGGATTTTCTGGCAGAGTTATTCTTTATGAATTAAGGAAATCCTCCCCATCTTCCATGCATGCCTGCTAACAGTTAACAGGACCACAACCGTATCCAACACTGAAAGCACGTTGTGTGAAAATGGCATTCTTTTTTTTTTTTTTTCACTTCATACAAGATTAAACTACTTGAAATTATTTAGCTAGTATTTAATTATATTAATATCACTGAAAATGGGGGAATGGAGATGATTAAATAGGACTAAATCATTTTCATCCCCGTGACCCTTGTCTGGGTTGTATGGAGGAGTGACAAATGCATCCCTGCTGTAACTGGGTTGTGAAGTGAAAGGTGAACTTGGCCCAAGTTTGTGCAACTTTTCCCTTGGTCAGTCTGACCAAAACACGGCGTGTTTGCAGAGCTTGAAACTGGGGGTAGCGGAGGGGACCGCGGGGGCCGGGAGGGCTTTGGGGGATGCAGAAGAACAGCGGGCAAAACCCTGGGAGAAATAGTGTCTGAAAACAATTGTGAGTATTAAAGACATTTTTTGCCGTTGATGGTATTAGCATGTCAGCAGGTCTATACTAGTACAGCTCCGAAAGCCAAATTGCAGCTGTATTTTTACCTTCACTGCCAGGCTTACATGCAGCTGGGTATCTACCACACCCTATTGTTATCAGTCAACAATACCAAAAGTGGTTCATTAATCATATCAATAACAACAGTCGTGTTTCATGTGGAAAACAGGAATAAACAACTTAAAAAAAGATGCTCTGCACGCTAACTTAACATTCTTTAAGTATATCTGCCAGTAGTTTAATTTGAACTTCAACTCCCTGAAGGCAGTAAGACAGAATTATTTTAGTTCTTCATAAACTGCCTTCTGTGATTCATTGTTAACTCATAAAACACGCTCATTTTCATGTACTTAAACAGTTAAGCCATTTTTAAAGTTGGTTTGTAATTTTTTTTGGCAACACATTTAAGTTGACATCTGAGAGATAGAAATCTAAGATTAATTTATAGCCTTCAGTTTAGGTTTCATTTACTATCGGACAAAATATCAGAAATAAATATTTTTTATCTAACGTAATGTAAAGTATATTGCACAGTGTCTAAAATAAAGTTTAGTTTTGACTGAATACACTCAAAAAGGGACCCATAAATATTAGAGAGCTGTAGTTAAGAACTTACATGACTGTTTTAAATACTATTGATTTAAACCACTGGCTAGATTTTATGAATCAAAGTGTAATTTCCAAGCTTTGGCTATATTTCTCATCGCTAAAGCACTCTCTCTTGTGTGCCTTTAGCAGCTTTCCAGACATTCAACACGGGATTAAATGATAGTAGTTACAATGATCAATAGGTTAAGACCGGTACAATCACTCTTACCGCTAATGACCTCGGTAGTAATGGGTAATAAAGTGTGGGCTATAATAGCCTATTGCTGGTGCTGCATGCCCTTTGATTCCTAGTATTACCAGGGACTAGCTACATGAAAAAGTTGGACGTTGGGAGTTAAGAGAGTGGATATATAGGCCATCATTCTTAACTATTTCAAGTCCTCAAACCGTACATGCGCCCACGCCTGTCTGGGGCGCGCGTGTCGTTTTTAACACGGTAGTTTCTGCTTTATTTGAATTTGTTTGTAAAAGGTTTCCATGAGGTGCTTTCGTGATAAGCTGAAGCGCAAACTTTGACTAAATGTGGCTGTTAGCCGTGTTTATAAATGGAAGGCAGGACCTTCTTTAGGGGCACAGATGTGGTGTGAAAATGTGGTTTCAGATGGTAAAATGAAGTCGAACGGATCAATGCAAACTTGTACTCCTAGGCATGCCATATATATATATAATTCTTTTTTTCCTTGCTGGTTAAGAGCTTCTGTTCTAGCAAAGAGTGTGCAGCTGGGAGATTCTTCACCGGAAGGTACGTGGCCAGTTTTCAAAGGTAGGGCCAAATCCTGAGATTTATCCCAAGATAAACATGCAAAAAAGCCATGGAAGTGAATGGGAGTTGTCTCTGCATAGCTGACGGCAGAATGCGGCCCTTCATATTAATCACCGATGTGTAGGGTTTACAGCACCCCACCCTATTCCTGTCCGTATCCCTGCTTGTCGTCATAAATCTGACTGAAGAGTATTTGTGTTGTCTATCTTCCAAGAAGGGCACAGAAAACATACTTAAACATGCTTCCTCTTCTGCTCGCCCTGTCCAACTTCAATGAAAGGTAGTACAAACCCGAGGGTAAAGTAAACTTCTCTGGGGATGAGAATAATGAAGGTGAGTCACGCTTCGGGGCGAAGATAGTGACGGCAGTATTTAATTAAATAATTTTCTACTCCCAGAAAAGTTTTTGAAGGACTACGGATTAAGATATTCTGAATTAATGGGATTACCCATCCTGGTGACTCGGTGTCCTCGGAGCTGGTCCCGCGTGGTGAGGCCGCGCCGTGGCACGGCGGCCGGCCGCGGGCTTTCCCGTAGGCGCGGGCAAGCGACGCCGGCCACGGCAGAGCGGCCGCTGGCTTTGGCGAGACTGGCGTTTGACCCGTAATTAAATGTCCGTTCGCCAGCGTCCACGCCGGCCTGGACCACGTTCGATAGGTGGGAACACGCCGCGCCACGGGGAATGCGCGCGGGACCTCGCCGTGTCGGCGTTGGTGGGATGTCGGAGGCGTGCGAGCCTTTGCGAGACTTTGCTCAGACGAATGTTTTCAAGGCAGCGCCTGGCCCTGGCACACAACATGTACACAACAACACGGGGAGATGTGCGGTGTACATGCGTCTGACCTTCAGGAACCATTTTTAGTTCATCAAAATTAGTGATGCTGAGAAATCAGGACATCAGTGCATAATGACTGTGAAATTAGGAATGAGAGCTTGCTATGCAAATGACAGGACAAATCATGTGAAAAAGTCAAGATAAACTGCATATTAAGACATTATGTTACATAAAATTAATACTGCATTTCTCTCTTGCTTACTGCTACACTGGAAGATTTTTTTTTTTAAAATCCTTTATCTTCTGATCAGCTATTGTCTGCTGATTTTTTTTAAAAAGTGGTGCACAGAAAAAGTGCTAAACATATTATTACCTTTTATTGTAATACATGAGATGACAGGAGATCCTTTTTAGCAAAGTATATCCTTTACTGCTTTTAGTTTTGTGCTGTCATGTATTTGATTTGAAACTATAGAAAAGTAAGGTGCTCAAATATTACTGTTAAAACTCATATGGGTTTTGTCTTTTCCTCTATTGTGGTTTTTTTTCCTCCTTTTCTTTTCCTTTTTTGGGGTGGAGGATAGAGGGGTGGGTTTCTAGGGAAATAGTCTTCTTGCATTACTAGGACTGACAAAATGGTTCTCATGTAGTCTGCAAATTAAACACAAGTGCAGTGATTATTTTGAATAGCTAAATTACATTCTAGAAAGCTTGCAGAATTCATAGCATTGTCATTAGGTATCCGCTTGAATACAATTTGTGTAACCTTGGCCAAGACAGCCTGTCATTTTAATGTCAGTGTTTTATCTGAACAAGACATCATCCTTTCAGATACAGTGTACAGGTTCCTTGCAAAGATGCCCGTGCAGAAACGTGTTAACAGTTGCAAATATGAAATGCTATCAAGTTCATCACTGTAGCTGTTTGTCACTGAAATGTCATGGAAAGCGGCTTTTAATGGTATCTCACATAATACGAAAGAATTGAAGACATCTGTATGCTGGGTGAATATGGAATGGTAAAGACATCGTGGTAGGGCCTTTCTGTTAAAATTGCATAGGAGTCTAGTGCTGTTATTCACATCACTGAGCCTTCCTTCAATTTTCTTAAAAACCTGTCGTAATAGGGTCTAGATCCCATCAGCGCGGGATACTCGGCTGTTGGATTTCTCTACAGAAGGCAAGGGCTTTCTGGGAGGGAAAGGACCCAGTTGACATTTTCTTGTAAAAATAAGTAAATCTTAACAGGGTTTACCATACTGCTTGCTTTAAAGAATTCCCATCGCAAGAGCGTTTCGCAAAAGGGGAATTTAGCCGCCGGGAAAACGTGGTCGGTACCTCTGTGCCTGCCGCGGTGGGCCGTGAGGACTCTCTCGCCTTCAGCGCCCTCGACGCCAGGCGCGGGGATGGCGGGCGGCATGTCGGAGCCGTGGCGATGCGCTCTGACCCCCTCTTTGCTCTTCTCTCGCCCTTCAGGTTCCAGTGTCGGTGGCTATGATGACACCTCAAGTGATCACTCCCCAGCAAATGCAGCAGATCCTCCAGCAACAAGTGCTAACTCCCCAGCAACTCCAAGTCCTGCTCCAACAGCAGCAGGCACTCATGCTTCAACAGGTAATTGTTTCCTTAACAGCTGCTCAGGTGGCCCCTATAGATAGCGGAGGGCTTCGCCTCCCAAAATGTTCCCGGGGAAAGAAGCTGCCCGCATCTCGGGTCCGAACCTCGGAGCGCCTGTGCTCCGAGATGAACTGACTGCTCTTTTGTTTTTAATTCTAGAAATAGCTACTGGAAACAAATCCAGGGAGTAGTGCTAGGAGCGTATCCAAGATCAGCTAAATAATACAGATGCATATTTAAGTGTCAGGACTTCGGCAGATGTCCCTGTTGCTTTTGCCCGCGTCCCCCAGAAAACATGGCGTGCCCTGACTAATGGGAATAAACAAGGTAGTGGGGTGACTCTTCCCATTTTAGACCTTATTGTGTCCATCTGGAACCGTCAAGGACTATGGCAACGCTGGCAATAAAAGTGAAGAGGTTCGCAAGCCTTAATCTCTTTGATTTCAGCCAACGTATGCCGTGCGGTGTGTCAGTGTTTCTCACAGCCCGTGGTCCTTTTTCAGCTGAAAGCTGGCCACCGACGAGCCCCGAGGTCCCGTTACCGTAGGGTACGGCACAGCGGGGGCTTGCGAATCCCGAGCGGGCGTCAGCATCCACCCCAGCCCGACCTTACGTGCTCCCTCCTGGCTGCCACGCTCCCTCCTGCCCATGCCGGAGCGCTGCCTGAGCGGAGCACATCTGGGGAGCGGGGAGGAGGAGAGTATTTCCCAGGATGTCTATGCATGTATTGAACAACACTTAATACAGTCAAACCCTATCATTTAGAAAGCATGTGTGTTTCACAACAGAGATTCGCCAGGCTCTCTCAGCAAGGGCATTTTGGCTTTGTTGTTACAATCAAAGGTCATTCCTTGCCTTATTTTAATTAGTTTGTGTAGAAAATGGTATGTTTTTCATCAGTTCATTTTGGAGATTACTTTTCAAACGATAATGCCAAGAATAGTCAGTGTGCACTGAATTTATTGTTGAGTTTCAAACTAAAGGTCAGACCATTACAGATAAAAGGATGCTATTTTTCAAATCACAGTTTGTGTGTTACACCAAAAGGGACACTGAATTGGCTCTCCACTTTGTTACTTACCATCTTTCCTTTTCTTTGTAGCAGCAGCTTCAAGAGTTTTATAAGAAACAACAGGAACAGTTGCAGCTTCAACTTTTACAGCAACAACATGCTGGAAAACAGCCTAAAGAGGTACAGACAATACCCATTTTACTTTCAAACCACAGATCCCCGGGGACTGTCTAGTGGCTATTAAACTGTCATTCATCTTATAAATGATTGCACAACTGAACTGACTCTATCGGGTCTCAGCTTTCAGATTTAGAGTTATTGTCCTGTTTTCGCCTGTATTTTCCTGTGCTTTCCATTTGCTTGCTGCCACATATTTTATAGCAGGGGACCATGCCTTGATGTTCAGTATGAGTACTGGAGCAAGCATCTAGACTTGTATCTTGGGAGAGCGCTTTTGGAAGTTAGTTATGTTGGAAAGGGGAGGGGGCAAGGCAGCAGGCCCAGATACGGCCCTGTCCTCTCTAAACAGGGCAAAACGCCAAGAGACGTTGAGTTTGGGCTTGCCGTTTCCAACCGGAGAGGTTCTGGTTGCGCATTCCTCGCAGCATGGGCTTAGCAGGAGGGACCGCGCTGGAGCAGCATGGGTGGTGACGCGGAGGAGCGAGGTCTGAGAGGCAGAGGGAGCGTGGGAACGCTGCCCGTTTGCGCCGTGGCCGCGGGAGACCCCGCTCCGATGCCACCGCGGTCCGTGGCAGGAACGGGACAGGCCAGGGTAGCTTCTGCCTGCCCTTTAAATACACTTCCCTTGCAAAATACCTGTCACGTCCTAAACTTTGTTGATGTTGGTGTGCTTAAATTTAATTCTGCTGCAGTTACGTTTCTTTTTAAGGTGCCGAGTTCACCTCTCTAGTCACGAGGAGTTTGAGACTTTGACGTTTAATCTGACATCAGTGCTGGTTTAGGTAGATCCTAGAAAGCTGCCTCTTGGCACGAGGCGCTGCGTGATGTCCTGCCATAGCGGCAGCACTTGTGTGTCACTTCACGAGTGGTGCCGCTCGAAGCACGCACTGATTTCTGCACACAGACACACACACACCCCCTCTTGAAAATTTGGCAAATTGTGCCACCTGTGCCAAGTTTCAACCCAGAGCGAATTTTTCCAGCTGAGTTATAAACCCCTGAAAATAGGGGGGTTTATAATGGAAACGCTGACACAACCTTAACCATAGCGCGCTTACGGGCGCCACTATAATAAAAAGGGAACAGATTAAAAAGTGTCTAAAATGTAAATCTAAAGGACTAACAGTAATTAAAATGGAAATGGCACAGGGAGGGAAGGCATGTAATTGTGAGATATCACTGTGCAGAATGCTCTCAGCTTTGTTTTGCTGGCTGTTTTTCTAATTCAGTAGGGCTTACTCATCAGTGGCAGTTCAATGCGCGTTAATGACTCTGGGATGCAGGCATCACTCTGGACAAAGAAATGATTATTGTGCGGTCAAAAGAAGTTCAAAGACAAGAAGGGAATTTCAGTTTTTTCCTTAGAGATCCACATTCAAGAGCATATAAATTAAGCCAAATGTTAAAAACCACAGTCTGAAAGCTGACTTCAAAGTCACAACTCTCTAATTAATGAACTGCGAGCTTCAGTTTGGACAAGTCGTGGTTTGATGCGCCCATAAATCAACATGACAGGTCTGTTTCACAGTCTCAGACAGCGCTTGTCATTGAGTCACATCAGATGTAAACACAGCAGAAAAAAGAGGGAATATGAAGGAGGTGCAATTGATCAACAGAATTGGTAAAAACCCACTTTTGAAACGCATTATGCATGATCACAGGAAATGGCGATAGCCTCAAGAGGCTTTCTCCTTCTGCTGTTGCTTTTTTGAATCAGATTTCTAACAGCCTTCAAAAGGGAGAATAAGAATTATGGAGCTTCTCCCCTGTGGCTGGCAGGCAATAACCCCCTGTTGTTATTTTGTGCTTCTTTCTTTTCAAAGGCGTCAAAATTTAGTTTTTTAAAGATCTTTAACTCTATATTTGAAGACAAACAATAAAGGGCTGCCACTGTCATTCTTATCAGTTACCAGGGATTGTATTTTTTCTTTCTGTTGCCACTTCTTATTAACCTCTTATTTGGTCTATTAGACATAGTTTTGAATGCAAGCCTGCATGCTGGGAGAACATGAAAGTTCAGATGAGCTCAGAGGGCAGATAAAGAAATTTGAAGGGGAAAGTTACACAGCAGAATGAACGATAAAAGTTAACTCTTCTAAATTGCTGTTGTCAGACAGGAGAGCATCTCAGACACAAAGATGAGGGCTTGGAGCTTAAAGGAAAAAAAATACTTTGTGTTAAAAAAGACGAGAAGGGAAGTTAGACAATGTGATGGCATTTCAATATCTAACATACTGATTTACTGTGGTCACACTTCTGATATTACACTATCGAAAGCAACAATAAGAAAGGCCTCCTTCCTGTTTCAAGAAGAGCATTTTAACATGGTGGCTGTTAAGAGAACAAGGGGCCCAAGCCTCTTCAGCTTTTTCCAGCGTTTTGGGGGAGTATTTTTCCTGATGGTTTCAGTAGAGGCCCATTTTAACGATGCATTTCATCCCGCAGGTTTGCTCAGCCTAGTTTTTCCTGCCTTAAGGAGGTTATTCTTGCTAAATTAGTATGCAAGCGGTGGTCTTTTTTTTTTTTTTTATTTTTTTTTTTTCCCCCCCTCCCTCTCGCACTAAAAACTGACGGTCAGTCACATGGCGAGCGGTGCCGTGGTGGGGACCGGCGGCTGCCGTGCTAACGAGGGCCGAGTTTGTACCTTGACAGATGGAACAAGTGTATTCATGTACTGCATCCCCCAAGTCATTCTGTTAGTGCCTTGTCCTATTGTACTGCCGTGAAAGAAGAAAAACACAACAAATCTCCCAAGCCCCGCTGGTAAAAGGGATCCGACCCCCAAGCAGGATAACAGACGGACCCCCGGTACGGTTTCTGGGGGTTTTTTACTCGAGGGCTGCACGCCGTAGCAGAGGGTGAGCAGCGCGCAGTGCCCCGAGAGCCGGGGCGAGATCTCAGCCCTGCGCCCGTGGACGGGGCTGGCTCTGCCCCGGCAGAATCGGGTCCCCCCGAGGCAAGGGGGGCTCTAGAGCCACGGAGGGGTCCCGCTTGGTGCCGGGGTGCTGGCCGGAGCGGGTTGTTTTCCGAACAGGGCCGTTTGTCCTCCGGCAGTTGTGACAGTTTATGTTAGGCAGTAGGGAGTAACCTAAGAAAGGAAAACAGACCTTTGACAGAAGCTTTAGGGAGGGGATCAAAAATGCAAGTTTTATCAGGATATTTCAGCATTTTAACACTGACTACTGACCTGACAACAGGACTGCACTGAGACCTTTTTTGTATGCATTCAATTGTGAGAAGTAAACAAACTGCCTTGTATCCTGTGTTTGGTAACTGGGTGGGGAGCGCAGTTTGGCAACGTGTCTTGCTTTTAAATTCTTTCTTGGACAATGGGCCTTGTATACTTTTATATCCTGGCTTTTCAAAGTAGAGAGTGTTCAAGAGCTTTTCTTAGGATAGCCGAGAAGACAACCAAACGGGCATCAGTCAATTTATTATAAAGGTGGGTTGTTTTTTTTAAAAAAAAAAAACACCACACTAACTTTACACTCAGATGGCAGATAGGTAAAACACAGCTTACTGTAACGATTTTTATGTAACACCATTTATTACATATATAAAAAATACATATGTTAAGTATATATATTTAGAAAATGAATATTTATGGAGGCAAATGTTACTTTAACTCTTAATAGAACTGTTGCTGGGGCTTGCATTCATCTGGTGCTGCTGCAAACAGCTGCAACAACTGGATCTGTCTGAGCAAGCTGTTGCAAAGAAACAAAAACTCTCTGAGTTTCAGAATATCTAAACACCTATTTGTTTAACTGTGTTCCTGAAGTCCTAGATTTTCTTTGGAAATAAGATGAATTGACTTCATAAATAAGAGAAATAGGCTGAGTGACTGTCAGTACAGTCGTGGGTATAGAGTTGGTTGCAGTATTGAGGTTGGTGGGGCATGGTGGCCCAAGAAGGTGGGGGCCAAACCGCTGGCTGGTGTCTGTCAGTCCTGCAGCTCTGGTGGATTTTTTTTTTTCCCCCTGCTTGACACCAGCAGGGAATGGGGCCAGTGATCCCCTGGCTTGGTGTCAAGGAAGGGCGACAAAAAGCTTGGGATCTGGCTGGGGTTTGTTTGTCAAAGTATGCAGCTTTGTAAGAGTTAATTTTCTTTCCATAATTGTTAGCCATAATGTGTATAAGACCTCCACCTTGATATGATTCCTAGCAGATTAGGGATATTAGATAATTTCCTTCTATTTATTGTACTACTGCACTGTATTATCTTTCTATCACTCAGATAATTACTAAGGAAATCTACATTAATTTTTTTTGGCTAGCACAAGGAACTGCTAAACACTGGCATGATGTATTGATGTTTTACACAACAAAAGTTTTCCTCCTGTCATTGTACAATAAATAAAAAGATATTTATCAAAATGCAAAGCCTTTCATGGATTTTAAAGAACAAAGCAAATAAAATACAAGATGAGCATGGAAGCAAAACCTAGAGGCTTCCTTAACTGAACAAAATTAAGGACTCTGAAGCCTGGAGTACTGTACATATTAAACACTCACATTCAAGTAAGATGTTGTTTGCTAAATTATGAATGTGTGTAATTAAAATCTAGTGGCTGTTTCTATGAAAGATTTACAATGTTATTTCATCGTTTGTCATGGCTAATTAACAATATTAGATGAAGTTTTTCTTCTTCAAAGGTCTGATTTTTTCTCATTTATTTATGTCAGAAGTGATAAACAGAGTAGTTAAGAGCTTCTCTGGGTACAGTAGTGAGAAAAGCAACATGTTCTTTTACACCTCGAAGGTTCAAGGTTCACATCCCTGTGGAGTAAAGCAACTCCATCTTCTTTCTAGTGAGAATAATTAAAAATTTCAAAGTGCAGAAGTAGCAGCCTTAAATACAGCACAGAGTAATTCTGAACATAACAGAAAGTGTTGTGGGGCATGATGGATGAATAAGAGAGAGTAAGTACAAAATACCATAAATTCAGCCAGTTGTATTGTCTTAATAGTTGAGACAACCCTTGCATGAGCAAACAGAGCACAGTGCGGGGTTGGTTTTCATTACGTCTAAGCGTGATGTGATCGTGTGGTACGATTCTCACGTTATACGTGTTCTTTGCCTTGAAGAATTGCCCAGGACTTTAGCTGCCAGCAGGGTTTGCTTTACCCACCATGGAAATGCAGCCACTTTTGGGGCAAAACACAACCATGAGGACCAGGGTGATGTGGTAGCGTGGGCCAAGAAATGCTGTGTGCGTTTTTAATTGGGATGGCAGGAGGGATTTAGGTAGGATGGAAGTAACCACTGGAGGAGGGAATCAGCTGCAGCCCTGTGGCTAGCCCTAGCACCTAAGCGTGCCTTGGGGTTTTTGGTATGGGGAGGTGGGCTGGCTAGCTTGCCTTGATACCGGTTGACTGCAATCAGAAGTTGAAGTTGAGACAAGGAACCCTGTAAATCCTCTGTTAATGCTTTGCTCTGTGTTGACAAATTTGGTTTTGTTTTTTTTTTTTTCTTTTCCAGCCCCAGCAACAGCAGGTGGCTACGCAGCAGTTGGCCTTTCAGCAGCAACTCTTACAGATGCAGCAGTTGCAACAGCAGCACCTCCTGTCTTTGCAGCGTCAGGGGTTGCTAACAATCCAACCCGGCCAGCCTACTCTGCCTTTGCAACCCCTTGCACAAGGTAGGTGAGGAGTTTGGGACCTGCCAGCTGCCTGGCAAAATGATAACATGCACACACACGCACATAAAATTGTCACTCGGTAAGAGGGAGAGAGAGATCTCATAGGCTCATAAAATAACAGGCACAGAAAAATCCTGGCAGGCAGAGTGGGCATTGTAAAGATTTTTTTTTTTTTTTTTTGAGAAGGGCAACGCGGAAGCATGGACCGCTCTGGCTAGCAGGAGGCAGGCGGTTTGGAGTTCAGATTCAATTTGCGCAGCTATAGCCGGTCTGGCGGACTCGAAGCTGCTGGTTGTACTAATCTGGGCTTGAAATCCTTCACAGGAGGCATCTTAATCGATTCTTGGTGCTGGGTTCATGGCTAAGGGTAGTATGAGAGCAGCTTTTCCTTTTCTAAATATGTTACTTGGGCCCTTTCTGGTTCCAGCCTGGCGAGGAGCTGGGCACAGAGGAGCTCTGATCCGTACGCTGCCAAACTGTAGAAATTTGATTGCTCTTTGCTGCAGCTGAGAGGGAGAGGTGGCAGTGTCTCCTCTCCGTGCCTGTTCACACAGCCTTCGTTTCGCTGCCTGTGTGCATCATAGCTTCATTCCTCCCTCCAAACTGAGGCAAACTGGGATTAACTCCGTTTAATTTTAATGGTCTTATTGACAATTAGATCCTCCTACATCTTTATTCAGTTGTGTGCTCTGCAAGAAGCTAATGCTTTGCTGAGATCCCTATTTATTTGTTTGGTTTTTTTAAGATATTGATACATCGAAAGCAATAACTACTTAAAGCACAATACTTTTGGCAGTGATTATAACCTGGGGGTTTTATTCCCTCTTTTCCTCTTCAGCTGGAATTTATTTATTTTTATTTTTATTTTTTTTTAAACCTGGGTTTGTCTGCAAGCCTTGGGACATTTTGACAGACTTGCCTGAGCTCTGTCTGCTGCGATGATGGCAGGCTGTTCGAAGTTGGCATGGCTCAGGGAAGACCAGATCTTTCAACCATGATGCTGATATTTCTGAATAATCATGCCTTTCCTTCCCTTGCCCCATAATAAATTTAAACATCTACCTCAACAACTTGAGTCAGCTCAGGTTGAATGGTTTGGGCTCTTCAAAGCAGCCTTAGGGCTGCTACTAGTTACTAAACCATATAATGAGTTTACATTCAGCTCTATTCAGTTAAATGGGGGGGACGGGACAAAATTGCTTCTGTTCTTCACCCTCCTTTTTTTGCGTGTAGCCGCAAAAGAAGAGCGAGGTGGCTGGTGAATATTCAACTTGTGTGGATAAAGGGAGACAAAACTGGGGAGCGGAGTCTGCTTTGCCGTGTGGCTGGCGTGGTTTATTTAGGCTCATTTTTGCCAGACCCACAAAGGTATTTGAGCGCCTACCTCCTGTCTTGAGAGGGTAAGCTTTCGGGGACCTGACACCTCCCTCTGCAAGACTCAGATTAGCTTTCCAGCGTCCCAAAGCTGGACACCTGGTCTAGACTAGTCCTGTGGGTCTGGTGGGTCGGAGGCTGATGCGCGGGAAGGTGGTGCCTGGCTGGGAGCTGCAGGATCAGGCCAGGGGTGGTAGCTGGTCAGTCACCGTCGATGCGCGGTGTGATGGGGAGAAGGCATGACACGAGTCCGGGGAAAAGGGCACGTAGCCGAAATGCCATTTATACTTGCAAAATGTTGTAATGTGCATTAATTACGCTTCAGATTTATTGTTGGAAGCATCCCAGGCTGTTCCACACACCCGCCGGACTCAAGCTTCAACCTTTCTAATTTTTCCCACAGCTCCTATACTATTAAGCTGGCTCGGTAAGGTTCATTGTATAGTACATCAGTTAAGCTGTCCAAAGGAGGGCAATTGGGCAGTGACAAGACACGCTCATGTGTAATGTGAAAGAAATGAATGTGGTGATGCATGAAGTGTAATCTGTGCGGTAACACATCGGAGACACCAGTAGGTAATTCAGCAGTCGTGGCATTGATTGATATGGTTAGCAGGGTAGTGTAACTATTAGTCCTCGCAAAGAAACGTATTTAAAACCTAAGGGGTGCCGACTGCATGCCGGAGATGACATAAACATAAGCAGAAAGGGCTGGTTCTTGCAGGGAAACGAGCTGCGAGCGTGGGGGGCGGCTGGAGCCGGGGGCTCGGCAGCAGGAGGAAAGAGTAACTAGAGAATTCAGGCAGGTTGCAATACAGCACGATATTTTATTTTTTTTTATCAGAGAGACGATGGCTTAAAACTGATGTCATTATGAGGTTTAAATCAACTTTCTGCTTGCTTGAACATGGTCACCTGGGTATGGAGGTACAAGGACACAAAGAGGTTGAGCAACTCTGTTTGTCTTTGAGCCGGTGATACCTGGGGTTGGGAAATTGAGTTCCGTGAGCAGTAATCTGTCAACTGTCCCCACAACATACATTTTTTAAACCTGTGCCTACATTTTCTTTCATAATGAAGGGGACTAGTTGTCCTGAAAAATGCAATGAAGAGCTAGGGCTATAGTTTAAAATAATTGGTAATGGACACTTCTTATTTAAAAAAAAAATTACATATATCATGCCCTTTGGTTTTCAGAACAGTTTGCAAGACTGAGACAAATACTGTAAATGTGCATATAAAAAGAACTGAAATCCTCCCTCTAGTAAATGTAGCTGTGAAGTCGGTTAAAAGCATTTTGCTTTTATTCTTAAGCATCTGTAATAGTAATAAATGTTTCTAAGCAGAGAATGCTACTTCATAAGTGATATTTTTGTTATGTTTTTAAACTAATACATTGTTTAAAGCTGTATTTTGGTTTCATTTTAGTTTTTAGTGCTTGCCTATTGTCTTACACAAAATAGCACATCCTTTAATGTTATATTTGTGTAATCTTTGCTGCTTTGTATTTAGACACATCTATAATCTAGATTTTACATCTGTACATAGTAGCAATTTAAAAATAAACCACATTTCAGCAGTGTTCTGAGCTGCGAGAGCTAGATCTTTAGTATCTGCAAAATGAAACTGCAAATCACACTTGAGATCACCAGTGAGTGAAAATAATAGGACTGAGACATCTGGGTGCCTGATTGCTCCCGTAGATTTGGCAGTTTCAGGTCTAAATCCCGTTACTAGGACGTACAAAGTTGCAGCACTGGCGGTAGCGATCTCGGGTAATTGCAGCGCAGTTCTGGGAATCTGACTTAAAATTTAGCTCTCGCTGTTAACTGTTAAATGGTAAATTACATAATTTATTGCGAGTGTTCGTGGATCTATTTGACTTGCTTTTACCATTTCTTCTATTATTTTATTTAACCATTTTGCCGGGTGAGTAATGAGCATACCTTTCAGCTGCCCGGTCTGACAGGCTAGTTAGGAATTCTCTCCAGAATTATTCTAAAAGAACTAAATTTGGGGAAGGAGGGATAGAGGCTTCTTTAAAATCTTATTTTATTAATCAAGTGATGTAGTCATTTTCAAGCGAGGCGTTGTGTGCAGATGTGTATGACATCACAGTTAACTCTTTAAATTAATGTCACCCAGCCTGAAATCCTCCTTATTATTTCCAGCATTTTTTCCCCCACGCAATTGGGTGTATTTTATTTTTCTTTCAATATGCGGTATAGTTGTCATTAGTGCTAATATGAGTTACGCTTGTATAGGAAGTTAGAGCAAACACGTTGACTTTTAGAGGATCTACAGCGAGGTACGAATATTATGTGTATGTAACGCTTGCAAGATTTTCCTTGGGATAAAGCATTAGTAGATCTGGAAGTGACCGGGAGAAGAGGGAAAGGGGAGAGGAGAAAGGGGGACAGGGAGGGGAGAGTGAGTGCTGCCTGTCTCTAATTAAAAACCTGCAGAAATCCAGATAAGGGGGTGGTGGCAAAAAGGGGGGGGGGGGGGGGAAGCCAGTTATTCTTCCCCTATTTGCTTATTCTGGAAAATAAAAATAGGTGTCGACTCATATGGTCTCATATCAATATGTTATCATCAACAGACAAGTCTATTCACTATTGTTTCAATTGAGTAAACAGTGGTGTAAGGGTCAGCCGTGCTCACAGGTAATTGTTAGTGCGCAGACAGTCCTGTCAAGCGTGTTAGCTAAAAATACATCCTGCACTGTCACTTCGCAAGGTGTTTGAAAATAATAGCCCCAATACAGCAAAACAGGACATAGGCTTGTGTACTGACCTTTTTCTTTGTTTAATTTGCTTAGAGGTTTAATTTCAGGGGACAAGTAATAATTGAATATGTCTAATAACTAAATGCTCATTTGGGACAAAATCCATCAAAATATAATTGGCATTTGGGGCTGATGAAAGGAAAATGACGTGGCTTTAGAGAAACGGATGTGTCCTAAGAATATCTGATCACTTAATGTATAAATTGAAGCCTCTTTCATAATATATATTAATTGCAGATACTTAAGGATTTTAGCATTTTTTTGTAGTGAACCGTTACCGGAGACCAACTGTTTTTGTTAATGCTACTCTCGGAAAGGCGGGGAAGGTTATTGGTCTGTCGTGCAATAATTTACTCCTCTTTGATATGCAAACGATCCACGGTGAATATAAAAAAATCCTATCAGACTCATTTCACAGTTCTTAACCACTTAGATTCTCTGGAGTCTATCGCCTCATTAGACCAGTGCTCTCCAAAGCTAGCATAATTAAAATCTTTAACAGTTTAGCAAAGTAAAGATGTTTGGCTGATCACGTTGAGATGATTATCTATCCATTGTATTCTAAATGACAAAAATAAATTAAATTTAGACCTTGGCATTTTTTATTATGTGTTTCAAATGAATATAATGCATACTGCCTTTTTTTTTTTTTATTATTTTTTTATTTCAATACCTTAGGTTGGGTGAGATACACGCCTGTGTGAGCTGCTGCTATACAGTCAGAAAATGGCAGGTTTCCTTAGGATAGCTCCAGTGCTACAATATGGTGAAACAATGAACAGTCATCCAAACGATGATTTGGAAGCACAGTGATGAGAAACCTCTTTAAAAACACACAGGCACTGGCTTTTATTATTTTTTTTCCCTGAATATTTAAGTGATGCGTCTCTACTGCTAATTTTTTCCCATGGCCTTCTCTGAAAGAGCACTGAAATAGTCTTCAGTGAGAGAAACTTGACTTGTTTGATCATGTCACAAACATAAGCTTTATCCAAAAGCATGATCTCAGCGTGAGCCTGTGTCACGCTGACGCGCGCGGCTCCCCTTCCAGCCGTCGGTTTGGCCCACTGGAGTTTACAAAGTTTTCACTTCCATTATTTATTGAATGCTGTGTCCTAACCCTGGTGTCCATTTTGGCACAATTAAAACAATACTTTTTTTTTTTATGATTATTTCTTGAAGCTTATTTTATGTTTTCATTTTACTTTTGAATGGCTCATTAGCATTGATTTAAGAACTGACAGTAATAATAGTGTTACTTGTATAGAAAGTTACACAGTTTTTCAGTAGACACATCCATCAATTAAGTGAGCAGTTCAAGAAACCAAAATTAATGAGAAAGATAGGTGTGTTAATGAAATAATCATAGTATAATCAATTTGACTGTTAAAATTTGAAAAGCATTTCAAGAAGACAATATGAATTCATAATTTATGTCTAAAAGTGATTAATAAAAACTGTATTTAATAACAAAGCTATTTGTCATCATTTAAAACTTAAGCACAAAATTAGTCATATTGTGGTTCATGTTGTCATAATAATAAAGCTGAGTATTTTTTTTCCTAAGACCTTCCTTTCTTTTAAAACCAGCTTAGAAAGTATTCACTTCCCTTTAAAAAAGAAAAAAATAAAATTGGGGGGCGGGGGGGTGTGTTGAAGAAATTAAATTTCTCCAGCTGACTGCCAAGTAGCCCTTGACCACCTTTGCTGTCAGCCTTGCTGTGAGCTCAGAGGGATTTCTGCCTGACTAGGGACTCTGGAATTGGACCCTCTGGTATAAAAATTACAAAAAATAGTAATAATTAACATGGTGTTTGGGGGGGGTATCGTGTTGTGTGGATCCACCTGCCCCAGAGGTTTTGCATCACGGTTTGCATTACACAGGTATTGCAGGTGTCACACCAGAAAATGTAGCAGAGTCTTGCAGTGTTCGGTATTAGCCTTTAGTTATTTAAAAAAAAAAAAAAATGCGCAAAAACACACACACGCATGCACACACACACACACACACACAAAACTAACACTAGGCTTTGTTTACTGACTCTTTGATTTAATTACTGTTTGAAGACGGCCGAATTAGCTGTTAATTGATTTAATTATCCAATTTGTTTGTTTCAGGCATGATTCCAACAGAACTGCAGCAGCTCTGGAAGGAAGTGACAAGCTCGCACACAGCGGAGGAGGCAGCCAGCAACAACCACAGCAGCCTGGACCTGTCCACCACCTGCGTCTCCTCCTCCGCGCCGTCGAAGACCTCCTTAATCATCAACCCGCACGCCTCAACTAACGGACAGCTATCGGTCCACACTCCTAAACGGGAGAGGTAGGTGCCGGCGGGATTTCCACCCGTGAGGATCTCCAAACGGCGTGCCGAAACGATGGCGAAATTGTTGGGAGCGGTGGCCAACCGCCTTGGCCTCCGTTTTGTCCTCCCCATCTTGCTCCGTCTGATTCTGGCGTGGTTGAATAGAGTCTCCACTGGGCAGAATATGCGCCTTTTGTTGGGATCTTTATGGCTTGTTAATTGGATCAATGTGGGCACAATTAGCTAATTAGAAGGGCGTTGGATAAGCGTATTGGGGGGAACTGTGAAGACCTTAAGCTGTGTTTTTGAGTTTTGCGTCACGGATGGTGTTAGTCTTGATGTGCTTTGGGTTTGCAGGCTGGAGGCGAGGGAAAAAAAATCTGTTGGTCAGTACAGGCTGCTTAACCACCTGTTTTTCTGCCAAATTTCAGTGCCCCATCTCATCTAACACGTTTGCCTTTTTTACTCTGTATTTACCTGCTTTCACGAGACAGGATAGGCATGCATTTACCAGGTTTCTCTAAAACAAAGTGGATTTTTTTTTTTTTCAGTGCTGATAAAATTAGCTAACTGGTGTTGTTTGGCTTTTAAAAGTGTGAGTTAATTTATACTTGCTAGGCTTGCATTGTTAAAAGAAATGGCTTAAATCAGGGGTTGTCTGTTGATGTGCTTCTTGGCGCAGGCTCTGCTGTATTCCAAAGGATGCTTTATTGCAGGTTTGTTTCTTTACACCCCCAGATTTCACTGAGGCGTGTCTAACAACATAACTTTTGCTTACGGTGAGACAGACGGTCCCAGAGGAGCTCGGGCCGTGGGTGCCAGTGCCTGCTGCGGCCTCGGCATCGCTGCCGGCGGAGGAGGAGGAGGAGGAGAAGGGTCTCCGGGAGCGCGCAAGCAGCGTGGGCGCAGCGGGGAGGGCAGTGCTTCTTTGCATTCAGGAGAGTCCCTTTGCCCATCTAGAAATGTTATAGCAGACGCTAGTGAAAGCTGGATTTTATGGAAACTGATGGCTTTGTCTTTCCGTCCTCCTTTCATTCATTAGAAAGAGGATAATGGAATTTTTAAGCCATAGAGTTTATATTTCTGGTGGTCTGAAAGTCAATTGATAGGGAAGCTATATAAATACCTCTCATATCTTTCTAATATTAAGAAAATAGTGCTGTTGGGAATAGATAGATTTTAAAGGAGAGCACACCGCTGTCGAAAGAACTGCTCTGTGTATGTGAGGCATCATTTTATATCCATTGCAAGGACGTGGGGGAACATCAGCGTATACATTTATAATGCATGTAAGTGTCGAGGACGTGGTTTTCACGAAGACTTCCATGGGACACTAAAACAATTTGATGTTTATTAAACAATTAAATTCCCTTTTTGCTGCATATAGAGCTGAACAAGACGGGTTTATGACTTTTCAATAAATTTTTTATCTATGTTTTTCTTACCAAGTATATAAAATAAAAACCCATGCAGTGAAATGGATCTTCTTTCACTGAAGAGAGGCATGTGCTGTCTGCTAATGGCAATCTAACCAAGGAAACGGTATGCCTTTGCTGTTTAGTTTGAAATGTAGTGGAAATACAGGAATCTGTTCTGAAGTAAGAATTTTCTCTGTGTGTACTGTCAAGCAGAACTGGAAATCGGTGTGTCTGAGTCCTGTAGTTCTGGCCTGGAGGCACTTGGGGTCTACAAACAAGGCAATACATATGTTTTTATTAGTAAAGTTCCAAATAAATTAATTAAGAAGGCATAAACATGCCACGGTATTGTTTGAGATTGTCTTAGTTTAGAAGACTTAAAATCCTCAGTGGTTGGATTGATAGCTGTATTGTTAAAGCTTGCCGTTATACTTCTCTTACGTATCTATTGAGTTCTCTACAATATCAAAATACAAAAATAGGTATATTTACGAATACAAATAAGAGAGCTATAGACTTTGCTTTATCTTGCCTCTATTTGGTACATGGAGGGTTTACGCCATCCATTTGCTGCAGTGATTGAATTACATCTTTATCCATAAGTAGAGCAGGAGACTACAGGCAGAAGAATGCCTACTGATGCACTTAAGGGTTTTGTTGCAGTCTCCTCAGGCACCGTGGTGCCTGCCTGGATTTCGTATGACACAGAAACTCCTCTTGTTGAGATGTGTTGCGCTGGTTTCCTTTCTGAAAGGGTATTTATCTACAGGCAGGGCGTTTGGGGTAGTGAGTGAGCAGTGAGGGAAGGGTAGCTGTGCTCCGCCATCAGGTGTATACTTGAAAGCTCACAGAAGGTGAAATTTTAGCGTATTAGAAAAGAGAGAGCGCAGGCACGAGCAGGGTTTTGGTATTTTTTTTAGTGCAAAGGTTAAGGCTAGAAAAAAAACATGGGTCTGGTGGGAGCACGAGTTTGCTAGACTTAGTGAGATCCATGTTTGTTCTTGTTCAGCACTGCAACTGAGCTTGCAAACACAAGGGGACTTGTGGAGGTGGTCCCGAGCCCAAGCTCGGGTCAGATGGGGCTGTCGAGAGGGCTCACAAGTGAGCTGTCAGCCCTTCCACCTCCCATCACACAAGTCCGCAGCTTGGGCTGGCCAGGGCAGGTTTTTGGGTTGTGGCTTCCCCCCGTCTCGTTCCTGCACCTTCTGTGCAACTGGCTGTTAGCTTTGGTCTGATACAACCAAGAACTATTTATTTAGATTTAAACAACAATAAAAAGCACATAGTAAAAGCTGTAAGTGTCCTAACAGTTAAGCACAGCCACATCATAACGACTGCCCAGCAGCAATAAATAATCATATACAGGTAACATTAACTTTTAGGGTGTGCTGTAAAGCTGTTTTTCCCCCCCTTCCTCTTGGGCTTTTGAGAAGGAGTGGGCTGCAGGAGGCAAGTTGCTTATGTGAGAGTTACTGTCGTCGCTGTCGTCTCCGGCACATGTCACCGGGGTAGTTCAGGCTGTGTTTTACGGGGTTCCTGAGCCCACAGGTCAGGTTGAGAGGCCGCTCGACGAGACCTGCGAGACAGGAGGCACTCGGCTGACCACAGAGGCACCTGCGCAAACGTCATCGGGCGAGCAGCAGGTCTGCTACACGTCTTGGCTAAAAACACGTTTCGGTTATAAACAAGGGGTTTAAAATAGCAGGAGAAACAGTCATTGGGTGCTTGGCATGCCCACGCGTCGCCGTGCCGCGAGCCCAGCCTCGCAGTTGCGCACAGCAAAGCTTTAGTCCTGCGCAGGCTGCGGGGACGCAGCTCTGGAGTCACCAGTGACGCTGGCCACGCTGCGGCTGCGTGGGGCTGCCACGCTCAGAGCTGAGTGACAACAAAAGTTCTCCTTTATGGCGAAAAAGCAAACGGCAGGTGGGTGGCCAGAGTCACCCCGGGATGTTTGAAAAGCAAAAATACGTTCAAAAGCAGGAGGCATCCTCCACTCCTGGGCAGGGGCTAGGGAGCATCGTGGTGCTGCTCTTGGTTTCTGCGTGCTCTGTGTGTATGGCTTCCACAGGAATGAAACAATTCCAGCTATAAATAATGGGTTAATGCTTTCATTCATTTGGGCTTTAAATGTATATTACATCTATGCTTTTGTCCCACATTTCGCCCGGTTTCTGTAAGTAGCGGCAGCAGCAGCTCTGGGGTTTGGTGCACAGCAATCTGTTAAGGAGATAAATAATCTGCTTTGGCATGACACTCCTACTCTCCTCTTTAATTTGTCTTACACAAGGAAAATTATAATTAAATCATTCAGGGTAAACCCTTGAGTGTAGAGAAGGAAAAAACACACTTTGGTAAAGATTGCCAATAGAGACCAACTTCCCTGTTGTGCCGTGCAGAGACATTTATCAATATTCAGCACTATTAAAGAGAGAACATTTCGTGTGATTTGTGAGGCGGATGCCAAAGCTCAAATCAAGGCTTGTTAAGATCCTTTCCCCATGCAATCATGGGCATTCAGCATCATTAGAATTCAGCACTGACTGTGTGTTTCATGCTTTGATTTTACTCAGACAATTTAATAATGTTTATTGTGCTGATTATATATATAAATTCACTCAACGCAATAAACATACCTCAGTCATCAGTACCCTAAGGGAAATATTTAGTTATAGATACTTGTATTCACTCAGGATAAGCGAAAGTGAGACCATCAACCAGCATGCAAACCTCTCATCATCTTATCAGCATTTGGGTTTCTTCAGTAACAAGCATTTTCTCTACACAAATAAATAAATAAATAACAGGAGCCAGTTAAGTACATCTGCTGTGCTTAGAAATGTCAAGGACAGTACCCGCTTTCCATCTCATTCCATGGCATCTTATTTGGGGCAAGCTTGATTATTTTCTTAAGAAAGACAGCAAAACAAAGCAGGTCGATACCCAGCTGCTTTAGGTGACTACTAACTTTATAACCTGATGAGCAGTGGGCATCCTGAAACGATGCATCCTTGGGAATATTCCCGATATGGGTAGGCTTGGAAAAGCAGAACGGTGCAGAATTCATCAGCGTTTTGCGGTGAGCGGTGGTTGCTCCAGCCTGGGCTTGAACTGGGAGGTCTGGGGGTGCCGTGGAGTGATGCGGGCACCTGCGCGCTGGTCCCATGCCCTGGCACCGTCCTGTATAGATGGCAGCAGCGACAGGATGATGGAGGCTGTACGTAAACAAGTGAGTTAGTGAAGGTCCGGACCTGTTAATTTAGGAAATGCATCTGTTTGCAAGAGGTAAGGTGAAGAGTTGGAGGTAAAGGCTGCATGTCCAAGAAACCTTTCTCCATGTGCCAGCAGTCCCATGTTTGTCCCCAGTTGTCTTCATATCCTTTCCAACCATGCTTGAGTCTTGCCCTTCCACATAAGCAAGCAGCCATCTCATAGGAAAAATAGATGGGATAAACAGGGGGATTTTTAAAAGACTTTTTCTTGCCAGCATCGCGGGAGGAAGGAGTCTGGAGAAGGCTCCGAAGGGAAGTGAGAGGAACAGCGTGGCAGACCATTGATCTGCTGGTTAAGCTTAATGCATTGTGTTTTACTGTTGTTATCTTCCATGCCAGCTGATCCTCCATCAAAATCCCAAGGCCCTTTGATGAGGGCATTAGGATTCAGCACAATTAAGAATTACAGACTTCAGTCCATTATTAATGCTCGGGATGAAACAGTTCAGCCTGCAGTCCATATGCTCCCAGGGCCTGATCCTCTCTTGGCCTGCCTCTCCGCGTAGTCCCTGGCATTCGTTCTGCACTGGTGCCAGCATCAAATCTGCTCATCCGTGTCGGCTCCTCTCAGTTGCTCCCTGCAGTTGATTTTTAGCTCGTTACACTTTATCATCAGCAGAGTTTGTTAGATTAGGTTACCTCAAATCCATTCTCCCTTAAGAAATCGGTGTTCCTGGGGCCTTTCCTCCCAGATGGTATTTGGCTGCTCCATGTACACAAACCCCATCGTGACCCTTACGTTCTTACCCGCGGTTTGAGCAGCTTGGGTGCCTCCGTGCAGCTTCCTCGCTGCGGAGCCAGGCTGGAGCTGGAGGCTTGAGCCGAGCCTGGATGCCCAGCTGCGTATCCGATAAACCATCCCGCTCTCTCCGTGGCTGCTGTATTTCTTCTCATTGCACCTGGTGCAGGTGCGATGGCCGTGAGGCCAGTCGGGCTGTTCAGCGACGGCGATGCTGCGACAGCCGGAGCGGAGCGCTGGCCCCGCTGTCGGCATTTATTACGTGCAGATACAACCCAAAGCATCCCGCTACCTGATCCCTTGGCGCTCGCTCCCCTGCCAAAGAAATCACCACCGGTTACTATACGCTTTCCCTGTCTGAGTCACTTCTCTCTGTAATCAGCTTTGAAAAAATATCAGCCGTGACTCAGACCTGGAGTTGCTAATCTTCAGTTTTAAGCCCTATCAGGCACTTCTTATTGTTGGTGCTTTTCAAATTTGGGTGTGTAGCATCCTTTGCATTGCCCGCACCTACCGTCCGCTGCGGCACTCACATTTTTGAGAAACCTGCTAAATTAGTTGTACGATACCGCTTGCTCCTCAGTCTGCCCAGGAGCTCCTTAATCAAATCATGCTTTTCAAAAAATTGTTTTGCTAAACCCTGGAAAATTGCTTCTAGTTTATTTTATTCGTTTTTCCCTACAAAAGATGCAAAGTTAACCAGTCTGTGATGACGTGGTGTGGCCCTTCGCTGCACAAGGGTGCTGTGTTTGACACTTCGCCGTCCTCGGGAAGCTGTCCCGGCATCGGGGAGCTCCTGCACACCAACGCTTTGCTGCTTTCTGGTTCCGTGTAATAACCATCAGTTGTACAACTCCAAACACTAAGCTAATGTATCAAAAAGCCCTTAAAATAGATTGGGTGAGCCTTGGCAGACGCGTAACAGAACTTTTCCAAATTTTAGCATATGTATTGTTTTATTCCTCCATCTGGCCAACAGATCATTGTTTGATATCTGAGTGCTTTGCATATCTCCTCCCTTTTCTTGCAACTGAGATACTTACACGTGCATTTAATACAGCTTAATGCTATTTTTACATACCAGAGAAATAGCTGATGGCTTTCTGTTAATTGCATGCACTTTGCAGTTAAACTTTTACTAAAACATTCCTGTCTAAATACTTAAAGTCCAATGAAAATTTGTCCTCTTCTTTTATTAGAGGTGTTTATGTAGTAGTCTTAAAAAGGGACCTGTTTTTGTTTTACTGCACCATGGATTCCTGTTTCTTTTTATTTCCTCCTGTGTGCAAGTTGTCCTTCCTCACCATTTGCTCAGGAGATCTGACTGTCCTAAAGAGCTGAGCAGGGAGCTAATGAAGAGCTGTGTTATTTTTTTTTTATCATACGTATCACAGCCTGAGAGTGGAAAAGAAACACCCTTGAAAATGCCATAAAAGTAGAGGAGAAGTTAGGTGATTTTTGTGTGACTATTTTCTCTGCTGTTCAATAAAAATCGAGCAGTTAGTATGACAGCTGTTATATCATGTTATATCGTACTGCTAAGATATTGAGTAGCATTTAAAGTAAAACTCCACCATTAAGCTGTATAAACTTTATCCGTTTCACTATGGTTTAATGGAAAAAAATGAGTTTCTCAATAAAATGACATCATTTTTCCCAGGTTGTAATGTTCACTTTACAACTGTTTTTCTTTAATTCAATTTATTTTACTTTTCTTTTTCTTGGCGTCCTTTTTTTCTTGCAGTTTGGAGAAGGGGAAATCTCTTTTCATAGAGCAGCTAGGTACTGCTCAAACCTCTTTTCCCTTCTCCCCCCTCCCTCGACATCTTGTGCTAATCAGGAGCTCTATTTTTGTCAGTCAGACAGGGTTATATTTTCAAAGTAGTGAGATGCACATTGAAATTTGGTAATCGGGATTTGTGGCTCTACCTGCTGCACATGGAGGGGTGGAGGAAGGAGCCTGAGGAAAATTTATATTGCATTGCTTGCTGCTGGAGCAACGTTTGTGTAATGCTGTAGGGTGTTTTTTCGTATAGCTGGTGTTTTTAAGGTGAGAGGGCTGTAATTTCTTCTGTGTGACCAGGAAAGACATATGTATGTTATAAAGTGTATTCTTCTCATTAAAACGACGGTATAAGCCCAGGCAGGGAAACCGCTAATATGTGTTGCAGCTTGTCATTTTGGGCTGCGTGAATAAAGAAGATAACTATTCCTTTGGGAAACGATCTCGGGAACTGAGCAACAGATCCGCTAGCCAGCAAATTCTTTTTAACTGTAATTTTCCTTTTTGTGTATACTCAAAAATAACATCATGATGGGCCCTTAAATACCATTTCATACACAGAGCGCAATTTCCACAGCACAGGTGGTGCTAATATAGGACAGTCCCCTAGGCACTTGTCGCCAGGAGTTGTACAGCTTGTTCAGTGTCTGCATCCATATGGCAATCTGTCCCATTCATAGAAAGACATTGTAGCTGTGCCTGTGGGTGCTGTGGTCAATGTAGTGTAAAAAGTAGATTTTAACTCTCGGCAACCTATGTTCTGCTGTTTGTTTTATTGTAGAATCCAATTTATAACATGGGGGAAGAAAAACCAGCTCTGAGCAAATTCCAGAACAATCTCGCTGGCTTCAGTTTTTGTTTATTCTTGGAGCGCATGGTTAATCAGCAGGTGCAGCAGCCCTGCGCCCAGCACCGCTCTAATGACCGGTTTACAGGAAGTCTTGCTCGGAAGAAACATTTTCCTCGTTGTTTATACTGTGAATTAACTCAGAAGTTGCAAAGCTGTAAATGATGTTGGCTGGCCATATATGTCACGCAAGTCTGTTTCTTTCTTTCCGTTTTTTTTTTTTAAACTTTTTTTTTTTTTTTTTTTTTTTGCAATGTTGCATGGTTTTTCTTGGGTGTGCTGTACTTGGGAAGGATGCTGAGCCCCTCAGTACCATGCATTGCAGTGCTGCCCAGCCAGGAGCCAGTGGCTGCCCCTGAAAGGGGCAAATCACAGCAAAGGGGCTTTCTGAAAAAGGGGGCTGAACTGTTAAGGTTGCACAGCGGTTCGAGTATAAACAAGTGAACATGATTTATGGCTGCTCTAGTATCTATCATTCCAATGCCAAATGTTGTTCTGTTCTAGTGTGACTATTTGTTATGCCTTTTAGTAAACACAAACAAATAGACGCCTAGCACCTGCAGCAGCATATGATATTTACACTACCTGTATGATTCAGCACGCTTCCCTGGGGAAGCAGGCTTGTGTCCTCTTGATTTCAGTGCTTTTTTAAATAGCATTCTTTGGAGGGAAAGCATGTGGCAGAGAGAATTCAATACTTCAACTGTATTTCTCCCTTGGAGTCAGTATTTATCTTAATTATTTTTTTATAAGCGTTTTCCCAAAGGGCACTTTCCTAGCTGCCGCAGGGGTGTGCAGTGGATGAAGGCTCACCCAGCGAGCTGCCAGGCTGTATGCGATGTGACAGTCACCTTCTGCGCGGGTTTTGTTGTGCCTGTGGGACAGGGGTGAAAAAATACTGACGTGGATAATCTGTGTTAATCATATTTGTTGACGTATGGCCGGTTAATATAAGGATGGAAGACTTGCCTCAACTCTAAATGTAACAGAATATAATTTTGTTAAACAAGTATAGATCTTGTTTCTCAGTGTTTTCTTTTACTATAGATTTAAATGTAACAACAGAATATAAGTTACAGTAAAATAAGGTTGGCAAACAAGATCTTTTTACAAAGTATGTACGTACATTTGTAATTTTACACCTCAGTCTCGGTGAAGTCCAAGGTCTAATCCTGTGTTTTTAAACTTGCACGTGTTCTTAAAAGCGTTGCTGAATCAGGGCCAAAGCCTTGCCATTGTCACCTCCCTCTGCCACACAAATTGGGTGTGTAAGGGACAGGATTGCTGTGCTGAAAGTCAGTTTAAAAAAAAAAAAAAAAAAGAAAAAGAAAAAAAACCCAAAAAACAAACCCTAAGAAGGTGGTAGGATCACATTTTTCCTAATTAAACTAAGATACCGAATCAATCCGTTTTCATCTGAATAAATTAGGAGACTGTTCAGAGAGGAATAAAATGAGATTTAGCAGGGATAAGTAGAAAGTAGCCCGGCTAGGAAATAAAAATTCCAAACTGCTGGTTTGACATGACACGTCAGCTGCTCAGCATTGGTTGTGTGGGAAATGGCTGAGGCATAATCGGGGTTGAGAAATTAAGGTGGGACACTCTGTACCATGTCTTAGTTAAAAAGGTAAATGCAGTCATGGGAGGCATAAACATGCGTGTTGCATCTGAGTCCTCCTTTTTTCCTGTTCTGCTTTATGCAGAACCAGTTAAACCGCATTGAGAGTATGGCCACTCTCTTGCAGAAAGGATAAAGAGGAGCAGGAGCAAATATAGAGGAGAGCAGCTAGGATGATAAAGGAGTTGGAGGGAAGAGGCTATGAAGACAGATTAAAGGGAATTAAAGATCTACACCCTGGAAAAATAGAGGCTCTAGGAGGATGTGATTATGGTATGTAAGTACATGAAGTGATGCTACAAAGAAGAAGAGGGAAAAAATTGTTCTCATTAGTTAGCAGTGCTGGAATTTAAAATCCAGCGTTTCAAATTGCGTGCGTCTGGGTATATTTGATGTACTTTTCACTACAGTACCTAGGCACAAGGTTGAAGTAAAAAATAAGAGTTTTAAATAGTAGAGAAACTCGTTAATTCAAGTCCAGGAATGGAACTTCCACCTGAGATAAGTGATGGATTCAGTACTGGGGTTTTTGCAATGAGCATTTCTTTTAAATGGTCTAGAAATATGTTCAATTCCTCCAAGGAAAGGATGTAGGGCAGTGGCTGTCCTGGCCCTGTGGCAGTTCTGCTGCACGGTTGGAAGAGGGGATGCCGCTGGAGGAGGTACATAGTACTTTGAGAGTGCTAGAGGTTCATAATGTTGGTTAATAATCCAAACCGTCAGTGCGTAGATGAAAACCAGAAGATGATGTGTGTAATTATCCAGTCTGGTTCTACTCTTTGCAGTGGGGATGGAGGTGGAAGAGAAGGGGAATGTTAGCCAGATTTTGTTGCCTTGCAACAGGCATTTAGAGAATAGTGCTACAAGAGGCGTAAGGATGGGGGGCAGTGATTCGGGGTGCATTGCCAGCCTTGTGTTACAACAGCAATGCTACAGCTCTGCTTTTTGGTTTTTGGTATTTTTGGGGTGTTTGTTGTTGGTTTTTTTTTTCTTATACTACAGGAGTATACAAGTTAGTGCACACCGATTAGAAGACAGGATTTCAGCCTGTAGGCTGCAGTTTTAACCTGATTTGTCTTAAATTGGTGTAGTCATTTAAAAAGTACTATACCACTCCTGTTACTTCCAGTAGGCCTTGATGTAAAACATGAGCTTCTTCTAGTTCTAGGTCTGAATGTGGACTAAAGTAGTGATGAAGGGGAGAAATGCAGCTTTACAAAGCATCCGAAAATTTGCAAGCCAGTTCTAGAAAGAGCTGTCACCGGCCACACACATCAAATGCCGCCTTTCCTGAAGGCCCACGACCCTCTGCCAAGCATTATCCAGTGGTGGAGAGGCATTTACCCTGCTCTGATAATTCTCTCTTCAAATACCTGCTTTCTGGGCAGTTACTGAGGCTTAGACAGAAGCATGAATGTCTAGTAGTAGTCCATTTCAGTATATGGCTTACTACTTTTCATGGGTTTTTTTTTATTTATTGTTTTTAAAATACTGGCACGTTTTAAATTCACAGTTTAGAGAGGAAGGAGCTGCTAAGCCACCTTAGTAAGAATTCAGAGGGATTTGCACCAGTGCAACTTCACTGCAAAACACATCTTTATTCAATTGATTTTGCTATGAAGGCAGGAACTTGCATTCAAGTACAGTTGGTAGAAGGATTTAATCATTACTGCTTCTGTTTTGATTTTGAATCAAATACAGTGAGTGTTTCTGACTCAGAGGATTGTGACATTTTCACCAACTTTATTCTGTCGGTGCCTTTTGATGAGCTTTAGAGTTCACCAGGCAGTCACAAGTACAGGAGACCTGCGTTGGTTCCCAGCTGTGTGTCTCCTTCTCCTGTACAGGACCAAAATCGTGGCATTTTGCCTTGACGACTATGTCATCCACATCAGGCTGAGGGCGAATGTGGTGTGAGACTGAGCCCTGTGCTCCTGCCTGGACCGTACACTGACATCGGTTTCATGGCAGTGGGCAAAGATGCCCCTGAGAAATAAAATAAAATTAAAAAGAAAAGGCAATTCTGCAGTTTCTGTGGGTGCTCTGCTCAAACCCCTTCCAAGGGGAAAGCAGGAGATGTGGTATTGATTTTTCAGTGTGCAGGTGGCTCAGGCATGTTCTCTGCACCGTTAGAACATGAGCAGATGCTTCATAACTGTAATAGAAAATCAGGGATGCTTCTCTACATCACTGACTTCCCCCAGTGTTTTGGCAAAGATCGTTGGCCCAAGCAGATGTGGAAGAGAGAGAGTGGAATATGAAGTATGTCAGCATCATGAATATTTAAGATATGGTCCACTGTGTGGCAGAAGTACTATTACTGACGCTTCTGCTTGACTGGTTTTTATATCCGCCCATGACTTTTTTGCCAATGTGTACGAGCGTGGTACCCAGTTTCACACGGTTAGTAAGTATGAGTTGAATTAAACCATACAGCGCCAGTAGCTTTCATGCTAGTGCTTTGGTCGCTACTTTCCCCAATACCCAGTGTGTTCCTGTCTCTCTTTGGGATATACTGTCGTATTTACTCTCCGTGCGGGCTTAGTTGTCTGTGGTTTCTCTGTCTCCCATGGTTTTGTGTCCCAGAGCGTGATTCTTCAGTGTCCTGGTTTCAGCTGGGATGTAGTTAGCTGTCTTCCTAGTAGCTGGTACAGTGCTATGTTTTGAGTTCAGTATGTGAAGAATGTTGATAACACTGATGTTTTCAGTTGTTGCTCAGTAGTGTTTAGACTAGAGTCAAGGATTTTTCGGCTTCTCATGCCCAGCCAGGGCACCTGGCCCAAACTGGCCAACAGTGTATTCCATACCATGGGACGTCCCATCTAGTTTAGGAACTGGGAAGGGGGGGGGGCAGGGAATCGCCGCTGGGGGACTGGCTGGGTGTCTGTCGGCGGGTGGTGAGCAATTGCCCTGCGCATCATTTGTACATTTCAATCCTTTTATTACTACTGTTGTCATTTTATTAGTGTTATCATTATCATTATTAGTCTCTTCTTTTCTGTTCTATTAAATCGTTCTTATCTCAACCCAGGAGTTTTACTTCTTTTCCTGATTTTCTCCCCCATCCCACTGGATGGGGGGGGAGTGAGTGAGCGGCTGCGTGGTGCTTAGTTGCTGGCTGGGGTTAAACCACGACATTCAGTGATGCTGTAGCACAGCAGATGTATTCCAAAAGTTAAATGGCTGAAGTGGTCCAGGTGAGTGGGGCTGTGCAAGTACCAGCTTCGACAGCCATCTCTCTCGGAGTAGGTGGTGAATTTGCTTCCAGACCCTCTGGAGATCCGTGGGGTTACGAAGTGACATAGGTTGAAGAAGGCAAAGGTGAAAACCCTCCTCTAGCCGGCAAGCACAGAGGAGCTGTGGAAGTGCCTGGCCCTTCTCCCTTCCCCTCACCTCCTTACTGGAAACGGGGCTGGGGGCAGCAGAAAATAAGCGGACACTTACACAGTTTTCAGCTTCCCACATGGATTTTGTTACTCTGTCGTATGTCATGAATAAGCTGACTTATGCAAGACATTTTACTTGCCAGAGGGTTATTTGCTGTACTTTGATGTAATAACACTGCACTATTGCATTATTTGGAAATAACTCTATTGTGTTAAGTATTTTGTATGCAAATACCTTATGAGGAGAAAAAACCCCCACGTAATCTTGATTTTTACGTCATTTATATCTTCGCTTCTTCGAAAATTATGTCTTGTTACAAAATCACTTCCATTAACTAGTGTTGCATCACCAGTACCCGACCATGAATATGCGTTCTGGGAAGGAGAGGGTGACAGAAACAAACACCTACTCTAATGTGTCATTAGAAATCAAACAGACCTAAAACCTGCTTCTGCTTGCCGATGCTCAGATCTTCTAAAAGTCTGTCTCTAGCAGCGAGACCAAGGATGCATCCAGATTACAGAAACTGCTTGCATGCAGACAAAATATCATTGAACAATTTAAGATTATAGGTTTGCATTGTCCCCACAAAGCTGTTTGTTTATGTATTGGATTAAAATCTTCATTTTCCACCTCTATTTGCTCAAACAAAGTGAGTACTTAGATCAGTTAAACAGAGTTCTCCATTCATTTCCACTGGCTGTATCCGCTTCTGTATAAACCCGCTCTTTGTTTTGTTCTGAGGTGCTTCTTCAGGCTCTATCAGGGAACAAGTGGCAATCTAGAATGTCTTCAAAAGTGGGATGGATAAAATAGCAGTAATCTGACACTGACACATAAAGGTCACCGAAAGGCACCGCTGAAACCCCCCGAGCGGGATGGGAGTAGCTGCCTTCGGAAAGGCACGCTGCCTACGGAGGGTGCCTGCATTTGTCTTTCAATACTGAGGTGGTTTTTCTTTTTGAAGTGTCTGGTTTTGGTATGTTGAAGCAGTTGCTCTGCTTTGTCGAATGGCAGTGGAAGCTATACGTAGGTGTTAAGTATGTTACACTTAGTGTCATGTTAGCAAAATGTCCTTTTAAGTTCCCGTTTACAGTCAAGACCAGTCTTTCTGGTTATTGACAGCTAGACTTTGACATCCTGAGCATCATTTACAGTTTGATACTCTCTTGGTCATTCCGTCATTTTCTTTGGACACAACACCAGGGTATCATGTCCTACATAGTTTGTCTTGTCTTGTGCAAGTTCCCTGGAAAGAAAAGAGATTTGCACTTGGATTTAAAAAATAAATACTAATCTCTGTAGGGCTCTTTCCGTTGACTTGGCCATGGCCTTCAGGCTCTCACAGAGAAACTTTAAAAAACCCTGCTGGGGGTTTAAGCCATGTGACTCCTGTTGATATTATAATGAGATTTACAGTGCTTAAAACCCACAGGGGACTGACTCCTTACTTGGCGACACACAGCGTTTCTGCAGTCATCCTGATGTATGGGTAACGCGCACCGTGTAGATTAATACACGGAATTTTGGGGGGGTTCGGCTAAACATGCTGAAATCATAACTCTTGTGTGTAGTCTCTGTGGACTTTAATGGAGTGTTAACATGAAAGCCTACTTTCTCACCCTTTGCTGTATCAGGTATGGAAGCAGATGATAAAACCCATTATTTTCTGAATTACTTGTTTCTGATGCGTATGGAGGGCGTTTGACCATATGCCTGTCTGGCTTGGGTGGATGGTGTTCCTTCAGCCATCCTCCCTCTTTCTCAGCTGAGGAAACGTGTGGTGTAGCATTTTTCTAATTTCCTTGCAAGGCAGGCATCGGTCCCTTTGTTCTTTTAAAAACTTAACTGATAGAGCTTTTCCCTGCTTGCACATTTTAAAAAAAGTGATTAAGTTAGACCAGAGTAATACTCCTTTACAGAAAAGGCCTTTGTAAGTATCTTCACCTATGGATGGGGTTTTTTGGGGTTTTTTTTTTTAGAAAATTATCTTGCATGTATATATTTTTATGCTTGAAGAACTATTTGTAAACAGCCAAAAATAAGATTTTAATGAAATAAAGAAATTGGTTTGTTTACAATTTGTAATACCTTTTCTAGTCAGATCTGTACCTTTTTTGAATTTTTTTTAAAAAATGAAAAATAATTTTAAACCCCACCTTCAGTTATCTTCAGATTATTGTTGTGTCTAAATTCAGAAGTGGCAGAATCTGGGCAAGAATTTCTCTTGCAACTTCTTTGCATTTGGGATAATGTCTCAGGGGTATGTTCTGTGGTGATCTTGCTATCCAGTGCATCAGAAATAATACAAGAATACAATTTTGTTATAGTATGCAGGCAGATAATATTACAGAACAAGAATAAACAGCATTTCCACATGTGTATAAAAGTAAAATGGCAAAAAGTAGGCGTTTATCCATAACGTTACCTGTAATCCAGGATAAAATAAGTCATAAAAGCCACACCTAGATGCTGGTATGTGTTCATATCCTTTGTGTATGTTTGAAGTTCATAATATGGCACAGGCATACTGTAGCAAAAAGATTTGCTATGAAAAATAGATATGTGTATGAGCATAAAATACAGATTTCAATGTTATTTTGACATTTTATTTTTAAAGTCATCTAAGGTTATGGAAATTGTTGCAAAAATAATTCCTTTACTTAAGAAGTTTCCATGCAGAAGTTGACTAAAGAAGATATTTTAGAATATGGTTCATCAGTTAGTGCAACAGATACATTTCCCTGAGCACCACATGGCCCGGATCAAAGCGTCTCATGACTTGGATCAGTGCAGCCAAATCATTACGTATTGATTGGAATCCCACTGAAGGATTAACCCCTTAGTGCTCATACGAATTTTTTTCTTTAACCCTGGTTTCAGTAGTTAGAAAGTTCTGTGACGTTCCTGCCAAATCTTAGCAAGGTTAATAGCCCCCACTAACCTCTGGTACCAAGGAATCCTTTGATTACATGGTTCCTTTTTTTAGGATTAATTTTGCATTTGAAAATACATCTTGAATCTTCTTTACTGGGACATAAGGGGGCTCTACCTGTGCAAAGAAACAGCCTGTAAGGGGGGGGGACGACAACCACCCCAAAATGGAAAAAAAAAAAAAAGACAAAAGAAAAACCACAAAACAAAAAAAAACAGTAAATAAATAAAATGGTGGGAAAGCCAAGGCTGCAAACTTGATGCTTTTCCTCTTTCTACAGCAATGAGGAAAGCCTCGGGTCCGGTTGTATTGTGTTAAAAGAATACACTGCTGTATGGAGACGACTTTTCTTCCTGATGAAGTTGAATTGTAAATATGCAATGTTCATAAATTTCTTAGCAAAATATCAAGCAGGATATTAAGCAGGTCTGTCAACTGATTTCTCCCCCGTCCATGTTAATTTAAATTCTTTACAAAGCTTTTAATTAATGAATGAAATGTAGGAGGATAGCTAAGTAAGAATGACACATTTTGCACTGCAAATGGTATTTAATTCTGTTTTGAAAAGCCATGGGCAGAGTCAGGTGGGTACCGTGAGATGTTAGGGATGTTTCAGGATCTGTTGTTTGCTGCTCTTAAGAGTCTTTGTGAAGATTAATTGGCGCGGTACCTTCAGTTACACCACTTTTTCCGCTTTTCTCTTTCTCTCCTGCAGTTTATCCCACGAGGAGCACTCACACAGCCATCCACTCTATGGACACGGCGTATGCAAATGGCCAGGCTGTGAAGCAGTATGTGAAGACTTCCAGTCGTTTCTAAAGTAAGGATGGTTTTTTTGGCATTTGCATTGTACAGAAAGCATGCCCTGAAATTTTGTGTGCTGTCACTCATCGTGGGCCTGATGCAAAGCCCACTGAAGTCAACAGAGAGCTCCCTTTCACTTCAGTGGCTTTTGGATCAGGCTCAAGAACGTTTTAACAGGGGATAGTAAATTAGCCCCATGGGAAAAGTACGGTCTTGCTCAGTATATTACTATAAAATAGAGTGTTTGCAGTTCCGCAGCCTTTTTTTAATTATTATTTATTTAAATAATTTTTAAGTTGCCATATTGATAATGTAAACAATACAACCTTGATTTAACCTTGATTTCACTTTAATTTAGAAATTTAGTCTTAAATTAACTCTGTGATTAAACAGAGAATTGCAGAACATCACGTGAAATTTAATTTATGTCAAATAAGTAACTGATGAACAAAGTCTACACTACTAAAAATAAACTATAATTATATTAATTGGGCCCCTGCAGTTTGCTGCAGACCTTTCCTTGCTGCCAAAGAACACAGTTTTATGCGTTGCATAAACAGTGCATTATGGACTAGTATTTGGTAATGTGTGCATCCCAATGCAAGGAAGGACCGGTTTGTTGGATAACGTTAGATGATACAGATAGTTTTTTGCTCTCAGAACAGAATGGGCCAGTTCTGCTTCCACGGGCAAAACTCTCCTGAATTCAGTAGGAGCAGCACTGGTCCTAGTACAAACACATGTTACAAGTAAGGAATGGTACAGTAATGAGAAGGTTCTCATTACAAGAGGATTACAAAATAAGAAGGTGCTAGTCATAAATTTCCATGAAGGGTGGCCTCATTTCTTTTAATTCATCCTGTTGTTCACTTAAGTGAAATAAATGCTAATCTTGCCATACTTGCCAGCTCATTCATATTCATATGCCATACTATAGCATTTAGACCTTTAAAACAATTCTAATTTTTATTGCATTTAATGCAAGGGAAAGGTGCTGTGGTAGCCTTAGATACTGAAAGAACATGTGTAGTCACATAAGGTCAGAGTATGCCACCTTTGCTTTCTGTGCTAGTCCCCTGTTCCCGATTACATCTGTTGGTTTCAGGAAGATTTCTTACAGAGCAGTGGACTGCTTGACATGACCATGAGCAGAAAATACAGCCCTTAAGTCACATGGCATGGGTAGAGGCAAGGTTAATTTTTATATGGTATTTCGGAGGTGTTCCAGTATGTAGGCCGAGTCCACCAGTTCACTTGGAGGAGGTACCTGGGGCAATCCATAGGTAGGAATAACCTGAAAACCATTACCAGCCCAGGCTGGACCTGAAGTGGCTCCCTCTGCTCCCAGCTCCAAAAATGCTGGTTCTTTTATCGCTCACTTATCGTCAATCTCCCGCCCCCCCCCCCCCCCCCCCCGAAACCTTTCAACAGAAATATTTTGTATGACTTTTTAAACCCATCGGCTCGTGTAAATTTTCTCATTATCCAAATTCTACAGTGTCCAGACAAAGTCCTATTGTTCAGAGTGATATTTAACCCAGAACGAATGCAGAAATGAATGTCCCCGAGCAGCGTATTGACACTGTTCGGAAGGGAGCATTGCCTTGTAAAATGATACCATAGCCTTCCAAGTCTCCTGTGGAGCGTCCGTCTTTAAATTATATTGCCATTTATCTGAATTCATTACTCAATGAAAAGATAACAGGTAGATGCTTGGAAGTTTCTTTCTGGTACTTGTATAATCCGTGAAGCTCTTTCGACAGTCTCCTCAAGAGAAAAGCTCTTGTTTACCAAGTGAAATACAGCCCGTGTATCAATTAAGCATTGCTTAATTTCAGTTACCTCCATAAAAAAGCCTGTTAGAAAAGGCAAAGAGAAGTTACATGTGGAATGAAAGCCCTGTACGCCAATAAAATGATTCTACAGTTAAGGGAGAAAAAAGGACTCGCAGGTCTAAAACATGGTTCATTTCTTTTCCTCTTGAGGAAGAAATATCATAACTGTTGGTAAATCAAAACCAGAGATTTGACACTCTTCTGTGATCGTTCTGTAGTGTTTGTTCCCAAGGTGAGGTACACCACAGGGCCCTTGATTTCAAAGATAAATACTGTACAAATAACGATCCTAGTTGTCTTTCACTCACAGCCAACAGGAGGACGCTTATCAGAACCAGCAGATACACAGGCTATTGTACACATTTATTTCCCTATTTCTTTTTTGAAATAAGTTGCAGTTTTAGCGTTGGGGTTTTTTTTGTTGTTGTTGTTTTGCTTTGTGGTGTTGTTGGGTTTTTTTTTTCCATCAGCCATTGGTTATCATGTGATGCGGTATCACTTAGCGCTAACTGATAGCAGCAGGGGCTGCTGCTAAGCCTAATGAAACAGTAGCACCCTGCATGCTCCAGAATACTCCCCGAGCCTAAAAAACAAAACCAAGTCCAGTCTCACCGCGGTGACCTGGCGGCCTTCTGCCAAGCAAGGTGCGGGCTGGAGGGTGCGCACGTGTCCCGCGTGTTAACCACGGCCCGTCTCGCAGGCGGCAACGAAAGGAGCAATTAGCACAGAGCGACTTTCCTTCCAAATTGACTGTACCCTTGATTTCATTTGCATGTGTTTAAAGACCGTTGCAGGTAGAAATATATACCGCTTATACGGCAAGTTGTTCAGGAAATCCCTGCTGGAGGGAGGGTGGTTTATTTGGCAAGGGATCCAGGCATCCAAGGCAAAAAATGAAGGAGAAGACCGAGTAGGGTTTTATTCCCCTCACACACACACCCTTTTTTTAAAAAAAAAATGTGGTTTAGATGTGCTTAATTATGGCTGTAGCATTTTAAAATCGTATCTTCTTTAAAAGAGGGACACAGACCTTTGGAGAGATCTTGCAATCCTATATTGCAGCGATGCTAGTAATCTGCTTCATGTGCATTTAACTTTGATGAAACGAAGGGGAGTTTATGTGAAAGAAACTACTAAGTGCACTCTGTAATGTTTTCACAAGTGTTTTTATCATGGTAACATCTTGTTTACTTTAGTTGCCTGCCTAAAACTACTTGGAACATGTTAAGAAAACATTTCGAGAAAGCTTCTACAAAGAGGCTTTTGTTTAGCAGCAACTGTGAGACTGCTCGGCTCACAAAGGTGTTAACTTTCAACCCCTTAAGCACTTCCACATGAAATTCCAGCAACTATGTTTGTGGTTTTGGAAAAACAAAGTGTATATTAAAGAAACCAGGTATATGCTAATACATGTTGAAGTAGGCCGGAAATCATAAATTGTTTCAAAGGCATTAATTGCTATCATTTGCATGTCAAAATGTTCTGCAGTGAAATCATCCGCAGTTCGCACAGCAGAGAGTTTTTAATCAAATAGGTAGCAAGGGCAGAGAAAAGGCTCCTCTACAGATGCCTCTTTAGACTATTTTTTTTTTTTTAAAATTCCTGGCAGGCCCGGTTGAAGTCCCCTCAGCTCG
>NC_091506.1:5685210-5772710 GCF_947461875.1 Haliaeetus albicilla
CAGGTGAGAAAGTTACTCCACAGAATGCTAAATATTACACGTCTAAGATCAGTGGTTAGCCAGCATGGGAGGATAAGTAGGCCAAATTGTTCTGTGTTGTAAATCACAGGAGTCAGTGGAGTTAAATTTAGCCCATCATATGCTGAAGATCTTGAAATCAAGGCAATTTTAAGGTAAAAAAAAAAGTGTAGCTGGGAGAACAGTATTTGGGGATTATTTTATTGGTTTTTGCATTTCTGCGAAGGTATTAGCCCCAAAACATAGCTTTAGCCTGAGCCATAGAGCAGTTTTATTTTAAAGGCTTTATTTTTTTTTATTTATTTTAACATTTGCATGGGGGAAGTTTTTCAGAACACGTACTATAATAAACCTTGAATTCCAGCTGTTCTAGTGTTCTGGATGACTTTTTGTTTCTTTTGGATGAAGAAGATTTGTTTTACAGTAACTGTCCGTATTTTTCCCTCTTTTATTGGTACATATTTTGCACATACTTACACACCAAATTTTATGTGGCTTTTTGTTCTTTACACAATCATGTATTTTATTTTATTTTTAATCATGTAAACATGAGGGTTCTACGGGATTTAATTATTCATGTATTGCATGTGTCCATTTAGATATATCCAGCATCTTACAGTCAAGTAATACAAAATTATATATGAAATTATTTTACTATAATTTCTTGATCTCACTTTCATTTACCTAATGGAGGAAAAACAACTGTTCTGCAAAATTTCTCTTATATACAAATGAGCCTTCTTCTGAAAAAATGTGCTTAAGATATAATGAGTGATGGGAAGATGCACAAGCCAAAGCAGGACAGAGGGAAAAAAAAAAAAAAAAAAAAAATCTTAAAAATCTCAGATATTGATGAAGATCTGCTGGATAACATTCAGATTGCTTATTCATCCTGGTAACTACTTTTTTCCTTTTTGTTTATCCATTTCACTTAATGATTTTCTGTGTATTGTTACAGACATCTCAACAGTGAGCATGCGCTGGATGATAGAAGTACAGCCCAATGTAGAGTACAAATGCAGGTTGTACAGCAGTTAGAGCTACAGGTAAAATAAAATTTATTTTAATATTACCTCAGTATTAATCAAATCCAATTCTCGACAGCAATAAAAAATGAGTTCTGCTTTTCCCCCTATGATTGAAAACCAGCTTTCAAAACCTTCTTGTAGTAGTTTTAAAAACCGTCAAAAGAAACTGCAGCTTCATTTCCTCTTTTCTAAACCGTAACTTGAAAAGAAATAGGAAACTTAAACAGGCTGACTGATTGGAAATCCATCAGTATGTATCTAATGCTTTTTCTACTTACCCGGGGGGGTGGAGGGGGGTGAGCGGAATATGGTCCCCTTCATTTAGAGTTGTTGATACATGGGGGAAATGGTTGATGTTTATTTCAAAACGCTGCATGACCTGGCTTGTTTGGTGGTCTTTCACATACTAATACTCTCCATGTATTATTATTACTACTATTATTTTTTGCCATTTGTAGCAAGTAATTTTTTTAAAAGTGCCAAAAGGGGGTAAACTGGAATATATTGAATGTGATGCAAAGGTATAACCTGTTTGTGTAACTGCCTTTCCAAATGCTTTTGAGTCCTTTCTGTCTCCTGCACCTCGCTGCTCTGGCTGGGCGGCTTTGACAGTGTGTCTGTGTGTAGGCAAGAGGTTAGCAAAGAAGGGGAAATTAAAACAATGTTGTACATTATATAGTTACCAGCTATTGAAAAACCTATTTTGTATGCAAGACAGCAGTGTAGAGATATATGGAAAGCCTTGGGCTAAGTACAGAAGATAATTACATTTGGAATTTTACTGAGTTAAGTCATTTATAGCTTCAAATAGTTGGAGAGAAAAATCAGCAAAAACACACTTAAACTTCTTGTTGTTACTTTTCAAGATAAGCATTTAAAAAAATGCCTTTTATCTTCTTATCTACAAATTACCCTTTTTCTTTCATAGATATTTCCTATATTTTACTTTCAGGAACACGCTGGTCATGACACTCTTTCACTATTAGCTGAAGCAATATAAACTATTTTAATACAAGTTTTATAAAAATCAAACTACCAGTCATAAAATATCAGAGTCTTGCAGAAAATGTTATGAGAAATGGTCTGTTATTTTAACAAGTTTCTCGGGAATTAGAAAAAAAAAAAAATCTGCAGTCTTCCTGGTAAACTGAGATATGAGATAATCTTTTACCAAGATGCAGTAATATTCAGGCTGAAGGTAAATCTAGATTCTTCAGTTACAGTCAGCTTGAAAAGCATTAATCCTTCTCTCCTGCAGTCACAGGGAATGGCTGTGCCTGGAACTACAGCAGGATGCCCTATGTTAACAGTTGGACAGGACAGAGACGATACTTGGTTACCACCTCTCCATAAGCCCTTGACAATATTTTTGAAAGATTTATCAGTGGTGCATTCTACTGATTGTTATAAGTGACTAACAGTTACAGCTTCACATGCATTTAGTGCTGGGGAATACCTCTTAGCTTAGAGTCATTGCATGGGAAGGCAGTGTAAGGTCCCCAAGACAAGAACATAATTTCAAAGTGGTGTGCGGGCCAAAAAGTTCTGGATTTGTTTTTAACAAGCATACTAGCACAGTAGATAGGATGAACTGGAAGCTTCATTTAGACAGGGATGTTGATAACAGAGTGAGACCATCTGTGCATTAGCCAGCAAGGATAGGTGGTGGAGGAGGGTGGTCCTGCTTCTGAAACGTACCTGTAATTCCCCTCTTCTCCCTCTCCTTTCATGCTGTGTATCAGTCCTCTGATACTTTAAAAAAAAAAAAACAACAAAAACAAAACCTGCCTAAACATGTATGAGGATTTGTCCTCCAGTACCTAGTTCATCTGGCTATGACCTGTTTTTGCACAGAACCATAATAAAACAAAAGTCTGGCCCAATGGCAGGGTTTTCAGTGATGTGGTCTGCAGTGCCCAACGTGTTGTAGCAGGGGCAGTTGGACTAACTTAAGACCATTGACCTGATACTCCCACAGTGGAGTTACCAACAGAGTGGTGATAACAAGCCCTGTGGCCAACTGTCGGAGTTTGTGAGCTTCATCGAAGAGGGACCTATAGCCTTTCCCACTTGACCTGCAGTGCTCAGCACTGACAAGAAGCTTTGCCTTCCAGTGGAGCTAAGAAGTATCGCACACTGTTGAGGGTCCAACACCATGGCAAGATCTAAATGCCACACCATTTTATGCATGTACAGCCCCATCAAGACAGGTAGTATTTAACAAATTCATTCCACCTGAGGGATGCACTTCAGGTTTTGTGTGATGGACCCAAATGCAAGCCTTTCTTTTTTTTCTTATACTCTTATTTATTTTACGCACAATAGTTTTATCAGTGTCGTAGACAGAGATAAGTGTAACATCTTTTAAAGAAAGTAATTTTTAAATGAACTTTTTGAAAAAACAGGTCAGATCTGCTTTGTGTTTGATTGCAAATGCCCCTTTACAGAAGTATCTCAAAGCTTTGTTCTCAGCATTTCCATCACAAATATACTTAAAATATCGCAGACAAGGTAGAGATCTTCTCACTTTCACTTCGTTTAAACCATCTTGACATGATCATTTGTTGCCATTATAAATAGCAAGAATTGGGCTGCTGGGTAAGACACAAACACAGGAACGTATCCCTATCCTTAGCTAGTTCTTAGCTGGAATAGAGCATCCTTTTTGCAGCACCACCTTTGAGTGGAAAAACATTTTGGGACAGCACCAAGACTATGATAACTTTAAAAAAATTATCTCCTAATGGGAGAAAATGAAGGTAGCTGGCCATTTTCAGTGTAGTGAAAACACTGCTTGGGCCTGTTTTCCTAAAGCATCCATTGACACTCTTGAAAAGTGGATCCTGAACCCTTCTAGTGCACAGCCTAACTAGGCACATAACGGGAGGGAAGAGGCTATGTCTTGGTTGTCTCTTGCATTGCCTGTGACTGGTTTACTTCTCCTTTGTCCTTGGTCTGTCCAAAATCCTGCTGCTGAAGCAATCTCCCCTTCCTGTTGATGTGGCCATGTTGCTTCCGTTGAATGCCTTTGCTGGGTTTCCATTTTCACATTCCTGCTCCTTGCCATTATTTTCTGTCTGGTTTTCCTCCTGTGCAGTTTCTCCATCATTCATGCCCAATGCCTTCTCTCTTGCTCCTTGGTCGCCAGACTCCCATGCTGTCCCCTCACCTTGAGTCCCTTCTGGCCTGCGCTTTCTGTGCCTTCCCTCTCCTGCCTTTCCTTACCTGTGTAGTTTTAGGATTTAAGCTCTCCTTGGCAAGGCACGTGTCTTGGTGTCCAAGTTTGCAAAGCATGTACCTTGCTCTGGATGTGTTTTGTGTTGAACCACAGTTAGGCACCTACGTTATGGTTGTAGCCCACAGAGGTGAGGGAAACCTCACAAAATCAGGCTTATCATGAAGAACTGGGTGGCCATCTGAAAACTCCCACCATGCAGAGCTTTCCAAATGGATCTAGGAAAAAAGAATGAGGCTTCAGATGGGACTGTATTATAGTCCTCAGACCACCCATACAGAGCAGATCCTTTTGTATGTGGCAGAACAGTCCTTGCCCAAGAACACTATCGGTAGATCAAGAGCATTTTCCTGCATGTTGACTAGTAATCCCCATTTCTGGACCATCTGCACTCCAGTGAGTGCCGCCAGTGAGAATTTGCTCCCATCGGTGGCCGAGCAAGCCCTCGTGGCTTCTTTTTTATGACCCGACTGACCGGAGGGGCTACTAGTGACATTCTAGTTTTATATCACTACTGCTTCCTGACCTAAGGGAAAAACAGTTTAAAGAAATTCTTCGGATTTTTTTACTTCTCTTCAGTGCTTTGAAACTGAGAGACCTCTATTTTTCATAATTTAAACTCCTGCCTAACTGGGTGAGTGTTTGAATTCCTAGACTATGACAAAATGCTAGCATGTGTCTGCCTGAAATGTCGAGAGGATCTTTAATAACCTCCATCCACCAGAAATGGCGTTAAAAGCATTGCTAAGACGATGAGTGAAAGCACTACAAACAAGGACCCTGGCCGTTTAGAGGGAGGTGCACCGCTCCGTTTCACCGAGGGGGCCCGGAGGAAGCGCTGCAGGGTGTGCCTTGTGCTGCCCGGGTGCCTTTCCCTCCTGCCGCCGCACTGGTGCAGGCAGGAAGCTTTCAGGTGCCTGCCTTCTATTTGTTTTGGCTAGAAGATGTTGTTCTTCTGCAGTAAGTAGCCTGCAGACCAAAATTTAATGCACAGATGACCCCGCCAAGCAGCCCGTGGGCCCGGCGACTGCTCCAAATAAGAGATTGCACAACAGAGCTGCGCTGGGAGTACAACTATTTCTCTGTTTTAATTTGTTTTGTGTGAAGCACGGCGGCTGAGGGGTGAGACCTCTCCTTTCTCTGAAGAGGTCCTCAGAGGACTCTGAGAGGGAGAAGTTTCTGCTGCAGCGCTACGATAAGAGCCCGTCACTGCCCTTTGGCTCTCCTGTGAAGTCCAGCGCAGATCTGGTGTCCAGATTGCAGGAGATCTGCTGTAGGTGTCAGGTTTTCTCTCTTGCCATTGAGGTTTTTGACCAAGAAAAGACCAGCCGTTTGAAAAGCTTTTTTCAAGTTGGATTTTTTATTTGGCTTTTTTTTTTTTTTTTTTTTGCTTTTGCACTTCCAGAGCACACAGTGGTGACACCATTTTTTCCTTTATTTAATTCCTGTCTTGGAAACCCGTGTGCCAAGTTTTATCCCATCACGATGCCTTTCTGGCACGGTCAGAAGCCCCTTGCCTTGCGAAGAGCAAGACAACCTTGACTGTAAGGTTATGAATGAGGATTTATGACCAAGTCTCCTTTTATATACACTTAGCCCAACTTTACTGCTACAAACAGATGATGGTGATAAGGTGGGCAGGTTGTTTAAAGTTTTGCTGGAATGCGAGCACAGTTTCTCCTCTTGGCACCAGGAATCTGGCTTGTCTAAAGCAAAAACTCAGCTCGGCAAAATTGTCATTTGTAAGAACCTGATCCAAGTCCTGCTGGAAACAGGAGCCTTTATGTTGGGCATGTAGGTTAATAATACCCCTTTTTCATTATTATTATTTCTTAATATCTTTCCACTGGTTTGTTGGGGTTTTTTTGAAGAGCAGCTGGAAAAAGTCCTGTTTGCACATACAAAAAATTTCTTGTTTCCAAAAATAATGAGATTTATTGTCTGTCCAGTGCGTTGAAACGTATTGGGAAGCTGTCCTGGCCAAGGATGCGTATGGTGTGATCCTGAGACACCAGCTGTGGCCTGGTGCAGATCTCAACCAAAAAATGCAAGAGACATCCAGAGCAGGAGCTTTGCCTTAACTCTTGGGCACAATGTGACCGATGAGAAGGGGTGAAAGCGTTGGAGCTGTGGCGTTTTGTGCCCTCAGACGAGTGCTCTGGGGCAGTTCCAGGCTGTTAGCCTTTCCCACCCCGCTGCCCTCAAGTGTACGCCGAAGGGATGCTGGCAACTCACACTGCTGCTCCTGCCTCCTGCTCAGGGTGTTCCTGCTCAGGTTCCCAGCCCAGCAGGCCAGGGTGACCCGCCGAGGGGCTGTGCCACCTTCTCAAGTAAAACCAAGGTGCTTCCTAGAGCCGAGGCCGCCTGCCGTGCCCCGCCGAGGTGCCTCGTGTGGTTTAACCACCGCTGTCTTCTGCGCTCGCTGCACATGCCGCAAAGCCTGTACGTGACGTAAAAGCCACGCTCCATTTGTGCCTCTTGTTTTCTGGTCTGAAAGGAGGCAAATGCATCTTGGAGCTGCTGCCTCGCTTGCTTTCTGCTGCGCCTCCTGAACTGGAGTGGGGCTGGTTAATAAACATGATTCACTGTTGTCTTTTAGCTGTCAGGGCTAGAGTGAAGCTCTTGGTGCCGGCAGGTCTAGCTCTTCTCGCTCGAGGGCTAATGCATTTTGCTTTGGGAAATAGTGACACCCAGCACCACGTGTTAGCTTTACCTCACGAATAGACCATATACAATTTCCAAACTACTCAGCAATAAAACTCTTCTGTCTCGTGCCTTGGTGCCAGCTGTTTAATTAGGAATAAGCAGAGGCTGGGTTTTATTCGTATGAGTAACAGAGGATATTTTTCTCCCCCCTTTTCAGCTTGCAAAAGATAAAGAGCGCCTGCAAGCCATGATGACACACCTGCATGTGAAGTCAACTGAACCAAAAGCCACCCCTCAGCCCGTAAGTACCAAACTGTACTGAAAGAAAACAAAACCTCACAACAAACCTCTCTTTCCTGTTCCTCACCGGAGTGCATGATGCAAAGCGTGGCCCGCTTCAGAGCCGGTCACGGTGAGGAGATGCAAAGTGCTGCTTTGCAGGAGGCACCGCCACGGGCACCCGGGCTTCATCATCCCCCTCTCTTCAGGGAGTTTGAAAGAAGTTTTGTTCTAAAGCTGACGCACTGGGCCTTTTTCTGGCCTCACGTGCTAGCCTGTGAGTCGCTTTGCATCAGTCTGACTTGCATGAAATCTTAGGAATTGTTAAGAAGGAGACGTAATTAAATTATATTTAGTATATTTATTTTGCTTTCTCCTTGTCTGACAGACATTTACAGTAGAAGAGACTGTAGCTGCATGTTTTGATGATAATCAGGGTTACCCAGTATCAAGTTTTACACTGTTGAAACTGAGAAGGGAAACCTTCGCTGCCCCAGATTGTCCTCTAAAAAAGGGGGTGTGGGGGAAGCAAGTGGCTTTGCAAGTGGCAACTCCTGGGTAACCCCAACCCCAGGCAAATCCACCATCTCATTCCCTGACCAAAATGACTCTTCTTCAGCTGTTGTTTTCTCCCAACCTCTTAACGCTGAAAATGTTCCTCGGAGCTTCCAATGATTATTCAAAATGGAGAGAGTGCTTTGCTTCTTGATTTTAAGATTTGTAAGATTTAAAGGTACACTGGCTTTATTTGATTTTGCTTTGAGTCATTGTGTGAAAATTAATTGAGCGTTGACAATCTATAGTTAGTACTAGCAATTTTAATCAATATGCAATGATGCAGCATAATGACAAAGTATTGGTTTATCTGTTTTGACTGATTTTTTTTCTATAAATAAAGCAAACACACACCCATATACGTGTGATTTATGGTGATAGAAATAAAAAGGAGTCAGACTATTAACCCAGCAAATATGGTAGCCTGCCAAGATGCAGTTGGTAGACAAAATTAATGTCTGAAACAGAACACATTACAGAGATAGAGAACATAAAATCATTAAACACTTCGCGCACCCATTTTTACTAGAAAAGGATTTCTCAGTTTCCATGTAGTTGGAAATAAATGGCTGCAGAAGTGCATAGGGAGGCTACTAGACAGAAAATTGCAGGCTATTCAGCAATACTGGAGCAGATGTCAAAGTCAACGGGAAATTTCGGGGCCTTCTTGGAGACAGTTGAGTGGTAGGTATAAACCCTTCCATTTAAGCTGTGGAGATGCCTAAAATTGCTTGATCCGGTGGATACCAGCCCTCTAGAGTAGAAACTACTCACAGTGTCTATAAAAATAGCATTCTTCTAGTTCCTCGCATCCATCTCAGCCTGAATGCAAATGCTTCAGTGCATTGTTGGCAAAGTGTGTAGACCCAACAGAATGGGGAGGAGGTTTGGTTTCTATAGCTCTTACTGGATTAAAAATTAAAACAGCGGAATAATCTGGGAGTCTCAAAGCACTCTGCCTTGAGGCCTTTCATAACAGCGGTGCCCCTCAGGAGGAAGGATTAAAAACTAAAGGGAGGAAATCATAAGAAGGCGAGCAGCGTTTGGCAAGGCAGCTCGTGATCGATGCTCGGCCGCGGAGGGCAGGAAGCTTTCGCGGGTGTTGTAGGCTACGGAGATACCAGGCGGTGTCGCCATGAAGATTAGTGTTAACAGCTAATAAACAGGGAAAAGCAGCGGGGAAAAAAAAGGAAAAAAAAGAAGAAAAAAAAAAAAAGAAAAAAGTGAACGCAGGGGGAAAAGGGCTGTCTTGATTAGTATTAAAAATGTTTTACATTCTGGAAAATTATAGCTTTGTTGGGGACCTCCTACTAAATTTATTTTTAACTGCTCTATTGAAAATTCTGTACCACTAGTCAACATTATCTCTCAGTTGCTCAGCACAGTGTTTCTTTATTAAAAGAAATAGGCATGAATATTTTTGACTGAAAAATTAATAGCTTTTGAATTCATACACAGCAGGTTTTCTTTTGCAAAGAAGTCCAATATCGCTGCACAGCACTTCTATAACCATTTATTTAGAGTCCAAGTCAAACCTTTGACAGCTAGAGCAGTGTTACAAGCCAACATAAAGAACTCCAAGATGTAAACCAACAATAGGCAGTCTGTGTGAGGTTTGCCATTGTCAAATACATAGATTGTTTGGATTAGTTTATGTAAATGTACTGTTGTATTACCCTTTGGAAAAAAAAAGATCACATTTGTGTATGAAAAGTGGTTTCGTTCACAGGCAGCATTATAAATTCCTTATCCTTTAACTTACATGTTAGAAGTAAAAATTTGTGCCTGACAGGCCTATATTGTGTGGCACTCTGTTGTTGGATTGAAACTGCCTTCTTTTCATTTATTGAAATATAGAAAAATTTATTATAGATACCATCTGATAAATCGGAAATTATTAAAATATGTATAGGTGAAGCATTTGAAAATTAATTATAAAATGTAGAAGTATAGTGTTTTGCATAAATTGTGCTTTCCTAGTGAAAAAAATACACAGGCATTGCATAGACTGTGCTAGACCCTAGTCCTTTTAACTCAGTGGGATAGGACTTTGGTAAAAAGATGTGATGGCCATTATTGCAGTGCAAAGTATTCTTTACATCCAGTAATTAATTTCTTTTTGCCAACACAACTAATGCAAGGTGTATGTTGGAATTAATATATTATGGTACATTGGTGATTTTTAAAGGAAAGAGCAGCTGCAAATCCAAACATAGCAGTGAATTGGGATTTAAAATTACAGCCTTTTCATGACTGAGGAAATGTTTTTATTCTGCATAAAGGATCCTAATGCTTGTTTTTAAACTATTTTGTTACTGGCAGGTAAAATTGGTGACTGAGCGTCTGCGTTAACCACGTGCCATTTGTAATCCACACTGACCATTGGTACCGTCTTTGCCTTTTGGGCTTCAGGCAGTAGCTGAGCGGGTGGTTTTGGACGAGTTTGGCCCAGTGGGACCGCAGCCAGGTTCTTGGCGGTTGTGCATCAATTTGAAAGTCGCCCAGCTTTGGGGAAGGGTGGCTTGTCCAGTCTAGCTATGTCCATCCATCACATGCCCACCTTCGGGTGGCTTTAGCTCCTTGCAGTAATTTTGACCTTGGGAAGGGCAGTGGAGTGGCCCATGTATTTCACTACACCAGTCCACCAAGACACCTGTTCAATAAAGCTCTTTAGTCCTATTAAAGCTGATGAGATTTAAGCACGTTCTTACGTAGTGTAGCGGTGGATGGCCTAAATCGTTGGCAGATAGATAGACACGTATGCGGGGAGGTCGCTGTTGATGTCTGGTGTACTGCAAAGGGCAGCTCTTCCCCTGCTCCTGGGGGAGCTGCTGGGGAGGGAGAGCATATCAGGAGCTGGGGCAGCGCTCAGTGCCACCTTTAAAAATGTCTGACTTTATAATTAAAATGCCCAACAGTGCAGCACTTTAAAAGAAAATGGAAGTGTCTCACAACTTAACACTTGGAGCAGGCAAAGTTGTTCCTATTACTGCTCATTGTGTTGTTTTGGTGAGACTAAAGGGCCTGAATAAAGTGAGAGCAAAGCTATCTGTGAAGGAATATCCTGTGACATACTTTTGTAAGGTGAATTTTTTTTTCAAGGTAAAACCCCCCCCAAAAAACCAAAAAAGCAAAAACCAAACACCACAACACAAAAGCCAGAACTACAATTTCTCAGGAATCATCATTCTGGTTTTGCTATTAAGATACCTTCCCCTACATGCTATTTTCATTGATGTTAGCGATCAGCATAATAGGTTGAAATGGAAATGTGCTTTCTTTTGGGGGATTAACTTCTGTTGAAGTTCATAGGAAGGGAAGGAAAAGGAAAAAGCATCAACCAACAAGTAATTCTGCATACTAGGTGCTATAGCCATCTTTTAAAAATAGACAGAAAACTTAAAGAAACTTTTGGCACTTTAAATAAAATGCACTGTTAGATATCCCTTTTTTAATGTATTTTTTTACCCTAACCATAGCAGTTATGATTGTTTTGAAATACTGTTTTTAGCAACTGTAATAACAAAGCATTAAAAAAAAATAGTCTTTTAACTCTTGAGGTAATGACTGAGCATTTTAGCTGCTGTAGCCATACTTTATAGTTTGAAAAAATAACGATACGCAGCAATAAAGAGAGATTCTCAAGCACAACAAAAGCTGTTTTTATATACTGGTTTTCATTAAGTCTCACTCCTCAGCTTCAGTTTCCTTAGTATTCCTGCCAATAACAACACCTGCTAAGTGATTGCTGCCTGCCAGGCTCTGCATCTAATACACTAATGTGTCCAGGCTGAAACGAGAGAGGAAGACACAGCATTTAACAAAGTTTTAGGCCCAGCATTAGCTTTCTCTCCCACCCTTGGTGTCAAGAAAAGGAGTCTCTGCTTCAGAGTGTTTCAGTCCCAGGAACTTAGTGCAGATAAATCCTCAGCCCCAGTTGGGACCATAGCAGCAGCATCCATCGCAGTGGAGTCACTGCTCTGCAGCAGTGGGTATGGCCCCACTGTGACACTTAAAAATATAATTTTTTTATCTTTTTTTTCTTTTTAAAAGAGTTTCAGGGGCTTTTTTTATGTGCAGCCACTATTGTCATGTTTGCACAAAAAGAAATGAGACTTAGCCCTAGTGGGAGAGCCACTTACTGGAAATCTGTTTTATGGGGTGAAGGAGAGGGTTACCTCTCTGCCTTGTTTGTATCTAAAGAAAAAAAAAGAAAATGACTCAGTCATCACCTTTAGTAGGAAGACATGACTATTTCTTGAAAGAGAAGGTTAATAATAAAATCCTAAGCAGGATACTGAACACTGAAACAATTACGGCATTTATGATTGAGTTAAAACAGTGTGAGGAAATGTTCTCAAAAACCAAAACTGAACAAAGTACCCAACAATGTTCAGTGATTGAATTTGCAGAATTTTAGCACCTAAAACTGTTGTGGGCTTTGGTGGGGTTTCTGTTGTGTTTTATTTTCTTCTTCTTGTTTTGGGGAATTTTTTTTTTTTTTTATCTAAGGCTGGAGGAAATCTTCCCTCCCACCATCCCCAGTACAAACATTAAAAAACATTTAACTGTTTGGTGCAAGGGCTGTACTCTCTGGTGTACTTGGAGAGTGCCCCACATTGTGCCTTATTGCCATGCAAGAGTTCTTGCTCATTCAAGTGCTAACTCTGTGACTTGGGCTCCCTCCCATCTGACAGCAATGATACCTCATCCAAAAATTACAGTATGTGGGAAACAGGCTGTGTACAAAATACCAACACGAACAACTTTTCTAATCATAGTAACTTGTTTTTAAATAGAAAATGCAAACAGGGAGAAACTGTTTCCATCAGGAAAAGAAACCCTCCCAGCCTGGTCCCTCCCTGATCTTTGCCCTGCACAATCATCCACGGCCGCTTTCACGTTTCTAATTGACGCCAATATTAAGATTTAATAGTTTACCATTCAGATTAATAATTCAAGATGGCAACAAAAGCAACACCATTCATAATTTGTTATTCTGCTCTAATTCACAACTGATTTTTCAGCCTTTGCGCTATAGATGCAACAAAGAAAGCAGCAGCGAAGGTCTGTGGAGGGAGCACAGCCCTCTCCTCCCTTACCCTGGCTTGTGTTTTGGTAACAGCACCGGCAGGGATCGGACCCTGGCTGGAAGAGGAAAGTGTCATCAAATAAAACACGGAAAAAGGAAAAACTTCGCTAGCGATCGACAAGGTCGTGTTTCATTAACTTGTTGGTTCAGGCTCGCAAATGGTCGTTGGAGGTGAAACGCAGCAGACTCGCTGCGTTCCAGCTTTTTGTTCTCTCTTTCCTCACAGACTGCAGTCATGTTTAATTTGGAAACTGGGCTCCTTTGGCAAATTAGCAATTAGAACAATTTTGTGGGAATATGTATATGTGTCATTAGTTTTCCTGCAAATTAATAGCGAGAGCAGAGGTCAGGCAGAAATTTTCCACTTGACTGCAGCTCCTCTGTTGAGATTTGGCACTTTGTTTTGGAACGGCCACAGCTGCTCAAAGCCACAGTCTTCCTTTAGGAACTGTCTTTTAATTAGTTTACCTCATAGCCATTATTACAAATATTACTGCCTCCCCTCCTTGAAATAAAATTACTGTTTCTACAAAATATTCCGGTGACATCTTGCACCACTGCACATTGATGGTGGGGTCACTTGGATGCAGCGTTTAATCATTAGATCACCTCCATAAGCATCTCCTAATTAGAGTCCTTACAATACAATTTTATCTGGTAATTAGCTGAGATTGGCTGCTTCCTCTGTAGCTTATTAGTGGCAGCCCAGCAGTGGGTGTGAATCGCAGTGTCATTTGTCAAGCCTGTTAAAGCCCCCCCCCTTTGCTCGTCCTCTTCTGTGTTTATTCCTAGTTGCTACCTACACTGAAAAGCCTAAAGAAATTTAACTCGATTCAAATTCTTTAAGTGGGGAACGCTGACCTTTGTGGATCCTTTCTCGCAGTTCCCTAGTAGAAACAGATTAAATGTTAAGTTTTTACACACTAAAAAAGGAAGGGGACTCTTTTGATATGGAGTAGTTGAAGCCGTAATGATGAAGCACGAGCAGTGATCTTTCCAACAGGAGGGCCCGGCTGCCGAGCCTGTGCCAGAGACGGGCACTTAAAATTGATGCAGATTTGCTCGCAGTTATTGGACTGTTAAAATGTCCATTTAGAAACTGAGATAAAATACAGTAGATTTAATTTCATGGTGAGACCTGTCAGTTGTACTATTATTATTGTCACTGGTCCTTTTATCATATGTAATAGATGGATAGATGGATAACAGGGGGACATTACTATATACATATCCCTAATCAGTGTCCTTAAATCGTGCCAGTCAACAAACGGACCGGGCTCTCACACGTGGCGGCAGTGCCTGGCACCGCGGGGGTTTGAGCAGGCGTGCTCACCTCCAGGCTGCAGTTAGCGGTTCACACCGGCGCGGGAGTCTCTGGGAAATCAATACCCCTATTTCACTGCCTTTCACGATCCCTCGCTGGGTTCGTGCTCTCCGGCTTTGCCACGAAGTGTTAAATATTTCCTGCTGGAAGGCGAAGCATCATTTGTAAGCACCTGCAGAGGAAGATGGGTGTTTGCAGGTCTGCTGCTCACCACCTCCTTTCCTTGGAGCAGTGCTGGAGCTGCCAGTGCACTGTCGCGGCCGTACGGCAGCGAGCTGTGCTGGGTGTTTGTGGCTGGGGTTTCCCTCGGCTTGCTCTATCTCGCCGTCGGAAGGGAAAAGCAATCACAATTTATCTGTCGCTCAGCTGCACCCTTTCTGTGGGCGATGGGCTTTTTTGTGTTGGTATCTTTTCTGTAATATTGGAGCCCTTTATTTTCCACTACCTTTGTTTTGGATAAATCCTATTATTTTTATAAAGCAATGTTATTTGTGGCTATTAACTCATATGGGGGATGCTAATAGGAGTTTTCTTATCTGGTTACTTTCATACGAGGACAGTTAATAATGGTGCCTTATGGATAAACGTGAGATATTTGGGGGCATAGCTGAGTAGTGTGCCTTGCCTTCATCTGAAAAGGTTTAATGTCCAGCAAAAAGGAATTTTAATCATGAACAAAAGTTGTAAAATTCTGGCCCTGTTAAATTCAGTAGGAATTTTGCTACCGACTTCAATGGGGTCAGGATTTCACCAATATTATTCGCGAAACCGCCTAAGGGAAGGAAATGTGGAAGTAGTCAAAGAGCCCTTCTCTTGGTCGTCTTTTCTGATGTTGTAGTTAAGAGATCGGATTGTTTGTTTAAAATACTTCAGCAGGAGTGACCTATTGAGACGGAGCATCGTCTTTCAAAGGACGTTGTAGGGCGAAAAGAAAGGGTCGGGGAGGAATGTGGATGCTGGTTATATAAATAGGGTTGTGTATCGAAAATACTTGAGTTGGAGCTGGGTTTGATACACAATCCTAGAGGCAGTTGTGTTTTACAGCCTGCCGTGGCAAGCTGCCATTTATCCGGGGCTGGGCTTCGTGCAGGTAACGCTGATGCCTTCTGTCCTAGGAGGAAAAAAAAGAGTGATGCCACTTCTGCGGGGCTGAATGCTTGCAGTATTTTGTGCAGTGTGATTAATTAAATTATTCCAGTGTTAACCTACTTTGGGCTTTGCTTTTAAAATGGATGAACAGAGGGAAAAAAAAAAAAAAGCCCAAATGCTGAAGAGAGAGATTGCATTTCTCTCTAGTACGTCCCTAGGAAAGTCTTGCCTTTTATTTTAAGCCTGATGCCTTCAATGAAATATCCAAGAAGACTGATTAGAAGCCATGCATAATGATAGCATGGAAATAAGAGATGTGTGGGGTTTAGACTGTGAAACAATGGAACTAAATATTAAAATGATTATGTACTGTGTGAGATCTTGTTTTAAGGTTTAGATAAAAATCCACGATTTGTAGTTCTGGCAGCAGGCCACGTTATTCTTTTTTTAAATCTATTTGGAAATGTATATATTTATTCCCCTTTACTGGCTCCTAATAGAGATGTTACAACAGCATTTTGTGCTGAAGTAAGCACTCAGGCTGCGTTGTCCACTTCAAACTGAGGAAGACTCCGTTATCGAGAATTTTCTCTGCAGCCCTTAATTAGCTAGAAATGCCGTTTGTAACGAAACCCTTGTCCTTCCCTCTGCAGTTGAATCTGGTATCGAGCGTCACGCTTTCCAAGACTGCATCCGAGGCGTCTCCGCAGAGCTTACCTCATACTCCCACCACCCCGACTGCGCCCATCACTCCCGTCACGCAGGGACCGTCGGTCATCACTACCACGAGCATGCACAATGTCGGACCCATCCGGAGGCGGTACTCGGATAAATACAACGTCCCCATTTCTTCAGGTAAAGGGGTTCTGGTGGCGCAGCCCCTGTGGTGGGGCGGCTTGCTGTTGCCCACAGCCCGGCAGCAGCAGGCTGTGATGATAACAGAACAACTGCTCTTATTTAGCAGATATTGCCCAGAACCAAGAATTTTATAAGAACGCGGAAGTTAGACCACCATTCACGTATGCATCTTTAATTAGACAGGTAAGCTGAGCCAAACACACACATTTGGATTAAAAAAAAAAAATCTCCCTATATGTGCACACTCTGGATTAAATAGATTTTCAAACCTTTGGTATGTAAGCGTGCTCAAATGCTCAAACCTTTACTATAAGGGTTTTTAGAACTGCAATATATAACATAATTGCTTTTGATTAAGTATTACAATACGATGTGATTATTAGGAAATTCATTTCACACAACAGTGAAAATGAGCCTGTTTAAAGATGGCAAGTCAATTATCACAAGCTACAGTAATCTCTGATCCCTAGAATTAATCTGAGCTCTAAATAATTACTGAGCTTTAATCAGCTAGTGAAATGTTTTGCATTTCTCTTTGATTCTGCTTTATGAATGACTAATAAATTAATATTTCTGTAAGGAAACAGAAATAAAAACTCAAAACAATTAGATAATTCCATTTTGAATTTTGCCATTGAACTGTTAAATACAGCCATTAATCTTAGTTCACATTGTGAAAACCCTCCTTTGGATTTTTTCCTCCAAATCTCTTCTTTCTTTCTTTCTTCCTTTTTTCCTTCCTTTCTTTCCTTTTTTTATTTGGTAAAGTAAAACTGTGAGTCTGTTTTGTACTGGTGTGCTCATAACTGATCTTGCAATTGCTTTGCTTCACAAGGCCATCCTCGAATCTCCAGAAAAACAGCTAACACTAAATGAAATCTACAACTGGTTCACGCGAATGTTTGCCTACTTCAGACGCAACGCGGCGACGTGGAAGGTAAGCCTTAGCCCGCCTATGCCTCTTGTCTTTGATATCTGACATGTACAGCATAGACATTGCTGATGACATAACAAATTCTAACGACATGTGGACATGAAAATTTAGATCGGCAGTTTTGACACACACTGGGTGCCTTATCTGCAGGAACAATTTGATATTTGGCAGAAAAATTCTTCTGCCTTTGGAAACCACTAATTGAATCCCCATTATTGGCTTTTATGTTCTGTGATTATGCCACGAGTTCCTCTGTGTGGTTGCTGCTAGCAGTGAAACTGAAGCCCTTCAGCTGGAACGTATTAGGAAAAAAAAAAAAAGAGGTAAAGTTATTGTGTCAGTAGAAGATATACTGTTTGTCTTTTTAGTTGTGCAGACTGTAATCACAACAATGACTTTTCTTCCTAGGATCTATAGATAGGTGGATTTCTTTCCTCAATCAATTGACTCTTAACTACGTATACAGATTTGTTATAAACTTCCTCTTTTTTTTTTTTTTAATCACACAGCAGAAGTTTGTTGAACATAATATGCAAAAAGCAAGCCCCACAATAAGAAACATATTTAACAGAAATAAATTTGTTATTTGGCACTTTAATTTCCTACCATAACTATCTCAGATATTGTTAGATAAGAGGTCTGGGGAGTTAATTTTATTTTGTATTTTGGGGGGCCACACCTTCCTGTATATATAGCATTATAACGGCCACGCTGGCTTCTGAAGCTAGTGCAATTACAAATGAATTAATCAAATAACAGGATCTTGTATCGCTGTAAAAATTGCACCCCTGATACTTTGAGGCTCTCTTAATCTACACAACACTGTTGCTCTCAAACAGCTTCAGATGACCAGGTGGGGTGAATATGTCCCATACACACTGTTTCATCAGCTCTTTCTGGTTTTCTTGTCTCAGCCTACATTTAGGATTAATTCCTTCAGAGGATGGAGCTAAAAATGGTCCTTGGAAGTTAGCTTGGTTTTCAGTAGCATGTTTTGCTTTTAATTCAGATCCCAGTGCAATTTTGTACATTTTCAACCTTGGTCTAGAAGCTCTTATGTTCAGGAAAAGTCTCTGTGATTGCTGCTTTGATTCCTTCACTGCAGTTGGAAAACATGAGCAGTGTTTCACTTTGCAGCTTCCTTACTATCCAGAAAGGAAATTAACTTTCCCTGATTTAAGATCCTTTTAGACCTGCCTGTCTTTTGCTGCTGGAGTGGTTCCAGTAGGACTTTTCAGCAGCTGCAGGTGTGGGTGCTAAAGTAAAAATCCTATTTAATTCCAGCAGCAAAGGGAAGGGTAGTGGAGGAGGGAGTGGAAGAAGGCAGCAGGCAGCCCTGGCCATATCTCCTGCAAGGCTAGTTTTAGGAATTAGCTTTGTGCGTCACACAAAATCCAGTCCCAGAAGCCACATGCACTTACAGTGTGCTTCTGCAGAGGAAGAGAGGCTGAGGTGCAGACCCTTGGGCTTGCAGAAGGGCAAAGTGTGTCTGGGGGAGGCAGGTACCATTTGGAGACCCCTCCTGGACACCTTGACCTCATGCAGGTGTCCAGGTCCTGCTTCACCTACCTGGGAAGAAAAACTTCACCCCAAGTTCCATTGGCACTAGGAAAATTGGCAACCACTTGAAGTAATGCAGGTTTTCGTGCTGAAGACTGCTCAAATTTATGCCAGCCTTCAGGAACAGCAGGGATGAAAATGCAGCTCTGGATTGGCATGACGGGAAGCCCATGGGGCGCAGAACAAGCACAAGGGGCTAATTGCAGAATCAGAATAATCTGAATGTATACGTGCTGATTTGTGCTCACCTTCAGCTAATGCTTAGGGGGCGTTTGGGTCAGTGTTCCCTGAGTTTAGGGTCAGGGTTTGGCGTGGGCAAGCTTCCCTGAGCCCTCTTTCAAAAAGAGTGCAGAAATAAAGACCTTTAAAAAATGAATCTCTTTCCCAAAATGCAGTACAGCAGAGCCTGAGCAGTTATTAAAATAACAAACCCTTTCATTTACTGCATTCAAGCATGTTCAGGGTAATTTTTCTGCAAAAGTGGCTTGCATACAAATATTTTTAACAAGGTAAATATATAATCTTACAATAATAGCTCCTAATTTTTCTGTTAAGCTGATTGCTGGGGGAGCACTGTGAACTGGTTCTGACAGGTCAGAGGCAATGTCTGTTTGCTTTTATTTTTTGGAGTAATTTGCTGGCACTGAGTCGCAGCCATGAGGCACAGGCTGCAGGTGTGGCTCTGAAACGTTGGGGTATTGTTCAAATAAAACTGTTAGATAGCAAGAATCCAGAGGCAGGGGAAACAAAACAATTTTTTCTGCGGTGAATTCCTTAAATAAGTGTTCACGTGTAACATAGAAAGCGAGGGCAACGCTTCATGGACATCTTGCAAATGCTCAGCTTGTCTGTCTGAACGTCTTCAGCAAGAGCCTGATCCAGCAGCCTTAACCGTCAATTGCACATTGACTTCAAGAGAACAAGAACAGACTGTAAAGTATTTCTCCAGCATTAAATTTATTTAAAGAAGAACACAAATATTTCTGCTCAGCCATGTATTTAGAGACTGTTTACAAACTCTGAGGACTCCCTTTGCTGAACTTTGCTGTGTGCGTTTGATCAACTGCTGTATGAACTACAAGATCAGCTTTCACTGGGGGAAATAGCGTTATTATTCTTACATTTTGCTCCAGACTTGACAGTGTTCCCATTTTCACAGGAAACTGCCTGAGTTACCCAGATGTGGGCCGGCAGCCCTGTGTCGGGTTGCACTAGTGCGGCACCCACCAGCAGTTGCTGAGCTGGCTGATTTTAGCCTGTAAGGTGTGGGGCGTTTGCATGTTTTTCGTCCACCTCAAAATCGGGGATTTTGCCAAAAATTTCAAAACTAGTGAAATCTGGAAGAGGTGGGAGAGGGAAAAAAAAAAATCATTAAAAAAACAAGAACAGAAGAAAGTAAGGGCAGAAGGAAGCAGCCCTGATGGACAGGTTGACTTTCTGCTAGATTTCTGCCTTGCTGAGAGGAAAAGCATATCCAGGGTTTTTATTTCCACCAGTTCACAAGGAGATTAGTATGGAAAAGCCAAAGTGCCGGGATCGGGCACCTACAGCCAGAGGAGATGCGTTTGCACTCAAGCATCTGCTGAGCAAAGGCAGTTCGAGCCCTGAATCTTCCCCTGTACCAGAAACGGGAGTGTGGGGACTGTGCTAGGGATTGCAGAGAAACGGAAAAGTAGCAAAAGACTCTTAGCCTTCCCCTCCCAGGCACACACACCACTGCCTCTTAATTTACATGACAAATGCACTGTGCGTACCCTTTGTTTGCACAGTGATTTAGACATTCATGATTAGAGCTCCCTTTCACCATCCAGACCCGATGTTCATTAAAAAAAAAAAGACGACAACGACGACGGAAGGAAAAAAAAAATTGTAGTCTCTTGGTTGCCTAGACCCAGGCCATGTGTTTGGCTGGCATTGTGCCTGCTAACGAGTCAACCAGATTGACTAAATCAATGGTGCCAGTGATGATGGATGGAGTTTGTTCGCCTGCATATTTTCAGCAAATGGCTTCTTCTGTTTTCCCTGTTTACCGAGCCCCTTTCAGCAGCGCTGGGGACAAGCTCCATGTACAAAGCTGAGTGGCTTTGTATGAGGGTATTTGCTCAGAAAACTCATAAAACGAGGAGAGAGCATGGCACTCCATTTGAGGAATAACAAGGCTCTCGGCACCGTTTCAGGGGGAGCAGGGACAGAAAAGCCTCAGCTTGCCATGACAAAGTGAGGTGTCTCATTATGTTCGGCTTCAGCAAAGGTCTGCGCACGTCGGAAGGGTTGGCCGGGCTCATCTTTCCCCAGCGCCGAGCTGCAGAGAGGACATCTGAGCATCGGATGCCATGAGCGCGGGTCCCTCTGGGTGATGAGCTGTGGGGATATTATCACTTTGTTTCGGAGAGCCCTCCTCATGTTTTCACTTGGCAGAGGCTCAGATCAGTCAGTACAGTAGTCTGCCAGAAATAGGAGCCAACTTCCATATAAGAGCAAGCCGTGGAGGCAGGAGTCGGTGCCGTGTCGGCCGGTGGGGTGCTGCCGAGCCCCCAGTCCATGCTGTGGGTGTGGATGGAGGTTCAGCACCTGATTCGCATTAGCCCAGCTGTGGGAAACCGCAGCAACACCAGCTCCAGTGCCTCTCTGCTAAATTGAGCTGTCTGTACTTACGTGAAATCCTTTCTGTTCTAACTGCTTTCTTTTCCAGGAGAGGAGAAGTTTCTCTTTGCAGAGCGTGTATATTTGTTTTGAAAATGTCTTAGCAATGTACTTGTGTTCTGTATGAAATGTGCTATATTATACAACGTGCATGCTTAAAATGATGGCTGTTCTCATTCACACTGGGGATAATTGATAAGAATAACTTGAATTTCTAATTTTGGGTTTAAGCTTTTATATTTATTTTGTCTTTGCAAAAATAAGATGTAAAGAGCTGGGGAAAGCGAACGGGTGTGGGGAGGGGAAGGGGCTTAACATTGCAAAATGAGGACTGTCACACTGACTGTGCTGCTGTTCTTGGACAATGATGAGCATTTTCTCATAGAAAGTTTTTGAATGTTTTCTCTTTTATACTTGCTGCAGAATGCAGTGCGTCATAATCTTAGTCTTCACAAGTGTTTTGTGCGAGTAGAAAACGTTAAAGGGGCAGTATGGACAGTGGATGAACTAGAGTTCCAAAAACGAAGGCCACAAAAGATCAGTGGGTATGTCCACCATGTTTGAACTTCTTAGCCTAGCTCGGATCATGCTTACAGTTTAACGTAGAGGCTTTTGGCTGCTAGCTGGTGTTAGACCAACCACAGGTGGTTTCGCATTGTTTCAGTTAAGGGAAACCAAGACAAACATCTCATCACTACTGTTTGTATGCCCACCAGTACCCTGACCCTGCTTGCTTGGTGTTTGTTGCATCACATGCTAGTAGCTTTTAGGTGGCAATGCATATTAACCCTCACAAACCATTTGCTTATGCTTATTGCATTTTATTTTCTTTTTCCTTTTCCCTGTATTTGATGTCTGTTCTGTCCCCGATCCCGTGTCCCTTTGTTTCCACTTCATCTCCTTTGCTGCTGCTCTTGTCCCAGGGTGCCATTCGCACCAACCTCTCACTGCATAAGTGCTTTATCAGAGTAGAGGATGAGTTTGGGTCCTTTTGGACTGTTGATGATGAAGAGTTTAAACGTGGCCGTCATATTCAACGAGGCCGTCCTCGAAAATACTGCCCTGATGAAAACTTTGGCGAGCTTGTTGCACAGTAAGAGCTTTTACTTGCTTTAATTTTTTTTTTCTGCTGTTGCTTTGCTTTGCATGATTTACCCATCTCATGTAGGCTTGCATTTCATGAAATAGTGACATCACCTTTGCTGCTAAAGAAACTAAATTTTTGGTTGTTATGTGTATTTTGTGTGTCCTACTCTGATAATCCAGATGCCTGTAGTAATAACTCTACTTTGACATGTTTGTTATAGCATTTGTTTATAGTGCAGTGTAGACTAAAATAATTACCCATGCTAGTGCAGATACGCTGCTGTAGACCTGTCAGGAAGACATATATATGCCAGGAAAGGCTTCAGATAAGTTTTAATTCTGATATTTTCCTTTGCTTTCAGTTGTATGCCTTGTTTTGCAACTCTTAATCAGAAATACAGTGATGTGCTTATAAGACAGAAACGCTGAATTAACTTTAAAAAGTTTGAAAGTGCAGTAAGACCAGCTGTAAAGATTATAATCAACAGGCCATCCTGTGTCTACAACAGCCACGCACAAATATTCCTGGGGTGCCCAAAGCAATTTTCTTTGACCTGTACTTGAAGGCCATCTCTCCAGGATGACTGATCCTTGCTGGTCCCTGTGGGAGGGGCTCAGTTAAGACTCTTCTCACCATGATTTATTCCCACATGAAAGAAAACAAAAATAAAAATGCCCAGTGAGTGATAAAACTTTGGACATGTTTTGCATTGGCACTACTTATCTAGTTTGTATTCAATTTTTTTTATCCCCCCCCCCCTCCCCCCCCCCGCCCTCCAGTGGAACCAGTGGTATTTAGATGTCTGCTAAAGAGAGAGCGGGTATGCTTGGCATTCATTTTCCTCAAATCCAGCCCCTTACATAAACTTCAGATGACTAAAGTAAGGGTCCAAAATAGCACACCAGAATATTTTTTTATTGAAAGGGCCTTTAGGGCAGCATGTTGTTTTGCGTGGTCCGTACCGCTTCGCTGCGGTGCAGCAGTACCTGCCGTCACACCTCCAAGTCCACAACCCCAAACCGTTCGGGGCAATGGCATTGGCAGTCCTTCACCGGGGCCACTCGCCGTTTGCCTGGCAGGAAATAACACGGCTCAAATCCTGTCTCGTGGTGGTCCCCTGCTCCATAGCGAGGCACTCCGCTGCCAGCGACTTCGAGAATAATTTGCATGAAGTAGTATTTAAAATGTCCCGTGATGCTTTTGATCATAGCCTCCTCATGATGCACCTTTACATGGTAACTGGCTCCCAGACACGACGAATATTGGAGCATTTCTCCTGAACACAGCTAAAATGAGCAGAGATGCCAAGATGTGCTACTAACGCAGGGTAGTAGAACACATGGTGAGGTAACGTCGAGAGATAATGATGTTCCTTATTTAGTAAAGGCAAATATGATAACCATAGCCTAAAATGCAGATATTTTCTTTAAATTAAAAAAAAAAAAGAGAAACGAAAGAGAACTTGTGTGGAAAAACAGTCTCAGCTCTAGTTTTCTGGTGTGGGAGGAAGCATTACGTGCTTGAAATGCTCGCACAGAAGTTGGTTGCATTTAACTCTCCTTTTTATGTTTTTCTTATGCAGTAACCCTTCTCTTATTAAAAACATACAGACCAGCCACACCTACTGCACACCTCTCAATGCTGCTTTACAGGTAAGATTAATGACTGTAGCAAATATGCAACAGAGGCGTGTGTCTTCCCCACTCATTTCAAAATATATTAGCCTTGCTCTAATTAGATATTAAATTTTAATTCCGTTAAACTTTTTTCTTAAGTGCATAAAGCATCATAGTCCCTGGAGGCAAACACATATCAGGCTGCTTCAGCATTAGCTAGATGCTTAGCATTTTGAATATTGTGGCAAAAAAATTAAAAGTTCACTTATTAATATTTATCAGCAGTATCATAATTTCCATCCTCTTATTTCAGAATTTCACTTGAGGCAAAAATACCACAAGTGTAATTACTCTAGCACAGCTATTAATGTGCTGAATGATAGGATACTGCGGCACGTGACCTTCTATTGTTCATGGGTTTAAAGAGAAAGCAGATCATTTTTCCCCCTTTTCTTTTAAGGGCTATTTTTGCATATCTTCCTATTGTTGGTAAAAAATAAATGTCGCAGTTCCCATAGAAAAAAAAGATCTTTTTTATTGGTTTAAACTGTACTGTAATTGTAAGACAAAAATTCTGTTTTTTCACGATGTAGAAATACACAAAGCGTAGGTGCACAATTAATAACTTGCAGCCTAAAAGTGTGCGCATCTCCAGCCCTTTTTCATGTGCTGTATATCAGGTTGGCATTTTTTTCCCCTCTCTACAAACTCCTGAGTCTATTTTAAAAACCCCAGGTAAAGTCAGTATTCGCTATATGAACCAAAGATACAAATGCATTACTGTGCCCTGAATTTGGGGGGGGGGGGCAAGCCTGTTCCATATAGTGTGAATTAATCTGGGAGGCAACATCGAGCATGGTTGCAGCCTGGTTGGTTGTTGAGTGTCGCTTCTCGAGAAGTTTATTGATGGCCATGGATGTTTGCTTGGGCAACTGCGTTTTTAGCAGACTTCTCTTTTCAGAACCAAGAAACAGATTATTAGGAGAAAACCAATGTTCTGCATTTCTTCTAATTATTTGAGTTTATGTAGTAACTTCTGAAAAGCAAATGAAAGCATGTTTAAATGAAGCAACTGTAAATACCATTCATTAGTAACTTACTTTCCCTTGAGTCTTGTGAAGTGTGATTTTTAAAGACTGCTTTGTCTCTTGAATAGTATTAAGATTACAAGCGCATTTTACATTCATGAGGCTGAAAGGCAAAAATGAAATGATCTTGCATTTCTTCATATTGTTAGCTATGTGACTAATTTCAATTAATATGCTTATCATACGGAACTGTTCGTGTTTTATTTCTGAAACACGTGTCATTGTCGTCATCTCCATCCATTCTTGTCTTTTGTGATAACCTCCAAACTGTTTCCATTTCCCACTTTTCCTGGAAGTGGCACGTACTCGTGCCCCCCATAGCATCATGTGAACTGAGTTGATGGAGAGAAGAGCTTGGGCCAGATTCGCTACCGCCAGTGTGGCCCCTATAATAAATGGGGGTGAGCAATACTCATTGCACTGAGACAGGTCCTCATTTAGGTTGAAAATACACCAGCAGGTTCCTCGCTCCTCTCCCCCACTGTTGGATTTTGGAAGCAAAATCCCAGTGGGTGCTCAGGTGCTGTACGGGGATTTGGGCGAAGCCGTGCGGGTGGCCAGTGCCGCATGGGCCGTTCAGACCTTGCTTGGGCAATAACCTTCCTCCTAGGACACACAAGGCCGCTTTACCTTCCAGTGCCTACGTTCAGTCTAATTAATAATTAACAAGCAGTGTTCCTCTGGCTTTTGCGGGCATCTGCAAAGACCGGCTCTTTGCACATCCCCGTGAGCACAGCGGCCGCCTCTCTGCAGGCTGGGGGACAGCACGATGTGCTACATGCCGCCAGGATGCCAGGCTGCGTTTTTCTTTTGCTGTGGGGTGGCAGAGGTGCCCATCTCCTTCACCCAGACCCCTCTGACATCTCCTCCATCTGTTTTCCCTCGCGGCCAGGGAGAAGCAGCAGCTCTCTCCCGGCTCTGTGTGTGGAGGGTACGGGGACTCCAGGTCTCCCCAGCGCTCTCTTTTCCCAGCGGGTCGCCAGGGGCTCCCAAAACACCCCCCTCCCCTATTATTATCTTTATGGGAGATACTCCCCGTGTCCCACCTCTCCCCCAGTAAATTGCTTTACTGCAATTACAAGTTAACACTATGGGTGAAGAACTTGAGTCATTATTTTGCCAAGTGCAGGAAATGTGAACCATTCTTTGCATCCCCTAATCACAATGAGTTTGCCGGTTGTTGAATCAAGAAGATAAAAATAATCCTTCCCGTTAGAATAGCTTTTGTAATCACGTGTGACACATAGGGCTGCACATGGAGAGGTCAACATAAGGAAGAATAAAAGGGGCCATGCTCGTGAAGGTGCTGCAGTCAGGGCTGGTCGTGCCCCCCCCTTCCCATCCCATCTGCCCCCACCCCGGTCTCTGGCTGTGCTTGCCTGGGAACAGCTCTGCCAGGTCGGATGGCAACAAGCAAGGAGTTTTGTCCCACGAGAGCGTTCGGTGGGGAGTACATTTGCATGAATTCACCTCCCATGGGCAGGGTTTGCATCATGCAGACCCGGAGCCTGATGGATTTTTTGGCTCCACCGCCGCAGCCAGCTGACCTCCCCCCGTAGCAGGTCGAGCGCTGCCGAGCAAGCGTCTGTGGCTCTCGAGCGCTGACACGGCTCAGAGAGCTGCAGATGATGTCAGCTGGATCCGGCTGGGATGGGTGAAATGGTTAAATGTCCTTCAAGTCCCTGGGCGCTACAGCCTTGGAAAGCCATGCATCCCATCCCCGCCAAATGCTGGGCTCCTCCGGAGCTCGGGGCTTCTGCGCTCCCAGCACTGCTGCGCCGGGCACAGGACTGTGCCGTCAACATGAGCTAATGCTGACACACAGTAAATATTAGCAAGCAGAACGGTGGGAATCAGAAGGAAAATATTTAACAGTTCATTCTCTTCCTACAAAGATTTCCATTTAGAAAGTTAACTCCAGTGTGCCTCTGCATGGCATTTCTTTAGAACAAGGAAAAATTGAAATAAAATGGTGAGATCTGTAATAGCTAAGGTAAGAGCTGAGTTGCTGAGGCTTAAAAAAATCCACATGGACTGGTTCAGCTCTCAGATCAGTGCAACTCAGACTGATCCAGTTAGTGCTAACCGCAGCTTCACACCTGTGTCATGAGAAAAAGCAAACTCAGTAATGCTGCCCTCCCACTTGGTGCCCAGTTGCTCTGGTAGGAAGGAGTTATCAGCTGAGTGACTTCTAATTTTTTTCCCTATTTCATTAAAAACAAAACCCAAACCCAGACCTCAGCCACAAAAAAACCCAAAGCCCCAAACATAATTTTGCAAAATCAAAGTAGGAAAAGGATGTTTTATTTTTTCCAGGGGGTGTAATTCCAAATAGGGAATGGAAAGCTCCATCTTCTCACAAGCCAATACAGCTATAAATGCTTAAACCCAGATGTAAATGATGTTAAATTTCCCTTGGTAGAATCAGGGTAATACCTATCAGAAAGCACAATATTTTAAAAAATGGTAATTGCAAATAATGTAAATGTGGAGAATGTTTTGGAATAAGCGAGCGTGTTGCGCAACGTATGAAAACATTAGTCATGGCTCTTCATATATTTGTTTGTGTCCTTGGCAGGCTTCAATGGCTGAGAACAGTATACCTCTATACACTACTGCTTCCATGGGAAATCCCACTCTGGGCAATTTAGCCAACGCGATGAGGGAAGAGCTTAATGGTGCAATGGAGCATACGAACAGTAACGGGAGTGACAGTAGTCCAGGACGTTCCCCTATGCAAGCAATGTAAGTACGGCAGAGGCGTGTGTGTAGCTCTAGGTGTTGTCCTACCATCTGCTGAAGTGTGACTCTGGAGACCTTCGCAGTTGGTTCCTGAGGTTCACGGGTGGAGCAGCAAGAGTAGACGTCTCCATGTGGGGACATGCTTAGGTTGATTAGAACATAAAAGGGCTGTTTACCAGTTTCCATAGAAAACCGATCAGCTCGATCCAGTCCCACAAGCACACAGAGCTGTGAAATTGTAAACTCGTTTGCAATTCTTTTCTTTAAAACTTGCAAAACCTCATAGGCAACTGCGTTTCTTGGAGAAGAAAATGTGATTTCTCCCCGCTTCAGTCCACACGACAAGCACGGCCAGTGGGGCAGAGCTGGGAAGTGGGCTTGTTTGGCGGGTCTGAAAAAACCCACTCGATGCACGACGGTCTTGCTAAGCATTAACGATGGCACACGTGAAGGTCTGTGTGATTTATAGATTGCTCTTAAAATATCAAAAGGAAAATTAATAGGAGCATTATAGCAACAGACGGCAGTATAATGAGTGCATACATAACCACATGAAGTAATGGGGGATCGCTGTCCCTGCTCAACGTGAATGGCACCCGGGCAGCGAGCTGGCGCAGGAAAGGGTAAGGCAGGAAGGGTGTGATGCCCCGATGGGTGTGTTCGGTATTTATGGGGTGACGGAGTGAGTTTGCAAAGCTGTAAACTCCCCCTTCCCCTCAAATTACAAACTGGGTAATTGGCGGCTGGTGAGGAAGCCAGAGTTTATAAGTCTTCTAGTTCTCTAAAAACTCTGCAGAGCAGTTGGCTACCTATGTGAGTGACCGTGCGCAAGAGCTGCGCTGCCTTTCTTCTGCCTGTTCCTTAAAACAGGCTGTAAAATTACTGGCTGACTTGCCACAGCTCACATTACGCATTAAAAAGAGAACTAATTTGTAGTCTTTTACTTCAAAGTAATTTGAATAAGGGATTTACAAAAGTAAGTCTAAATCAAAAAGTAGAAAAACATTAACCTAATACCATGATAGTAATTAGTTGTGAAACTAATTAGCATTTAATGGCAAAAAAGTTTCCCACCTGCATAATGTGTTGTCAGAGGGGAGGGGGCACGAAGGAATCTGAGGCTCTGGATACTTTGATATTGCAGCATTTTAAATCAGCGCACAAAGTGCTTTGAAAAAAAAAATCTTTAAAGATGGCAACATTCATTTTTAATTAATAATTAATTTAAACATTGTCTTTTACCATTTACTTCAAAACATTCAAATAATATGTTTAGCTTTTCCAGTGATTGTTTGTGCAGTATTAATTATCTCTCCCAAAGTAGCGTTGCATGACACACTTTCTGTCTCTCACAAACGGATTCATCTTGAGGCAGTTTTAGTCACAATTTGTTATCCTCTGCCCGTGACCACGTAGGGCCGGCGTGAAGGAGGAGTGGAGGGACGTGGCTTTTCTCCAGAAACAAGGCTTCTCCCAAGGGTTTCTCCTGGCCTAACAGACAGGGATGAACGTTTATGATGTTGCGTTAATCCAAGTAATTATTTTTTTGCAAGTTCAAGGCTAGAGTAGTTCATGCACTTCTCATTTCACCTAAGGTTTCGTTGTCTTTGAAGAGACTGCAAGGAGGGAAAAATAACCGAGTTGAAACAGGCTAGGACATCTTCCAGAACTGTGCATAGCCGTGGCCTTTGTTGCACTTAATAATCATCTCTTAGCACATTGATACCAAGGTGAGGGGCACAGAACAAATACTGGAGAGAGAGGAGGTCGGGGGGGAGGGATGCCTCATTTTCATTATTCACCAGAAAATCCAATTTTCTGTTGTAATATGGAAATGATTGTTTCCTGAGTGTTTTCATTTTCTCAGAATTGATAATATATGTGTTCTCTGCTGAACATTTCTTTTTGCGTAAGTAGAATGTGGCCGGGTGATGTTCCAATACCAGCCTCTGAGCTTCCCCATTAAAATGGTGTTTCTAAGTAGTTTGAGGGGATCTAAAGCCAGAACTCCATTCACATGTTGCAGTGTTTACCTTGTGTACTAAATAAAATTGTGAGTCAACAGCAGATTTCCAGACGCTGTGCAGCTTTTTATTTTCTGTAAGCCTGCTTTGTTAATGACATTTTCAGGTTTTTTCTCAGAACAGATTTCCTTGTCATAATGCAAATTATTTTTTAAACAATTTCAGTATATTAGAATAAATCAAGCTTTAAACTTTATTGTAAGGTTTAAAGGACCTTGTTAACATGACAGCTAAGAAGTCTAACACTTTAGCTGAAGTCTTATTACCGCGCCTTCGTTTCCTTTTTATGACACATTGAACCACGGCTAGGTGGTTGGTTTTTTTTTCCTTCCTTCTTTCTCCCTCCTTTTGAAACACTAGAAAGTAGTCGCATAATTACAGCTTGGGGACATAACACTTTCATCCTGATATGCTCCAAAGGTAGCCACAAAGCAAACTACTCCATGCTGTGTGCACCACCAGAACTCAGTGGCTTTAAACAACAGTCAGCTTTATTAAAAACTCCTCTGTTCCCAGAGTGGACAAACAAAAGAATTACTCAGATGTGAAAAGAAGGGGAATCTTGTGTTCAGCAAGGTTATTTATTGTTAACCCCTTCTGGAGTCTTAGGCATCTACTTAAAAGGAATGTGCTGAAATTCTGCTACTATGAAAACTGAAGTGGGAAACCCTTTCTTTTTTTTTTCTTTCTCTCCCTGCCCTCCTCCCCCCCTGCTTTTTTTTTTTTTTGCCTAGCCCAGCATTTACCTTTTCTGTAATTCTAAGAGACTGAATTATTTAGTCTCTAAAGGAAGTTTTTGTTCCCCAGTTTGGGATTTTGGTGAGGTGGTAAATAGAGATTCAGATTTACTTGAGAGATATGAAAGTCTCCCTTTGCCTTTGAGCTTATTTAAGCTTATTTATTTCAGTTGCTCTGAAATGTTTGAGCAAAATCACGGATTCAGTAAGGTTTCCTCCTCAAATGCCACTTTGTGGTTACAGCTGACAGAGTGCACAAGTAGTTGAATTTTTTTGTTGTTCTCCATGCAGATCTCTCCCCAGGGGGTTGTAGTACCCAGATAACCCTCCTAATTTGGGGGATGGAGTTTTTGCCAGGCTCGCTGTCTGATGTTTGTGCAACACGTGAGCTGCTGGCGGAGGCTGGCATGGCTGTGCCTCCCCGTGGCTCTGTGGCCCTCTCTGGCTTTGTCTCACTCGGGGTCGAGCAGCCCTTTTCAGAACTTGGTGCTTGCTTTGCTTCTCACTCCTGGAGTTTTGGGTTTTTGACTTCTGGGAACCACACCAAACCTCAAAGAGAAACTCAGTTAAAACCACCTGGTTTCACCTGCTTTCATAACAAAACCAGAAGGGGAGCAGAGTTTGCTTTGGAAAGGTTCAGGGACCTTTGAAAGAGCTTTCACAGCATTTTGGGTGGTTGCAAGCCCAGCGGGTACCTATCTTTATCTGCTGGCACCGGTTCACTTCTGCCCTCTGGCCAAGCGCGAGGTGGTACAGGGATACGGTGGGACACCGAGACGTGGCCCCTGAGCAGCCTTTGGAGAAACTCCCGTCCATGTGCCAAGGCCACCTCTGCTGCATGTGACGTGCCTTCTCCTCTCTCCTTTGAAAATTTCCTATCTGTGTTTTCAAAAATAATACTTTAAAAAAACAAAACACAAAAATAAGCCCAGCAGCAGCATCCAAACCAGAAAGCCAACAAGCAAGCCTTAAATTAAAACAGCAGTAAAAAAGATCACTGCCATAAAGGTCGAGTAGCACACACTTTATTGGTCTCTATGTGTAGCTGCTCTTTCCCCCTTTTTCTTCTGTTTTTCGTTTCACGTTTTCTCCCAAGTGAGGGGCCCCACAGCCTATTCATAATACAAGTTTTTCTAGTTGCAAATAATCAGCACGGTTTCACATTGGCTAGTGCCATGCGCCACCGGGACAGTTAGCACATGCACACCTCTGAGATGACAATCCACTCGCGAGACTTCTTATATGCATAGGGTAATTCTTAACCTCTGATATTTGAATCATCTCCTCCCAGTCTTTTTTTTTTTACCCTTCCTTTTTCAATAATTAGGTCAAAATTGTACGAGTAATGTCTCGTAATTTTTGCAAAAATTATGCGACATGCAGAGGAACCTCTTAGCTCCCAGGGATGTGTTGATAGGACATGTATTTGTGAATTTGAAGGAAAAAGCGTTGTGTTCAGGGATGCTGCAGCACTTCTCCCCACCCTTCCTTTGTTGGATGGGTTGGAAGGTGCAGTTAATACTTAAGTATTGATCTAGCACTTTAAAACTCAAGAAGTTGAAATATGCAGGGACTTGAAAGGCATTCACAGCTCACATTAGAAATGCCTGTAGTCAGCAAGTTAGATGCTTCCTAAACTGATCCAGGCTCAAGCCGAAATAAATAAATAGGGTGCGGTACAGCTTTGCACGCTGGACAAGGGTCTAACTGGTTCTCCCAGGTCCCTTGAAGTAAGCAAGATTACCTTTGGCTTGTATGCAGATACCGAGTGCATTTTCCCTGTTCGGTGATTTATTCTTGCTGTCCATCAGTGCAACGGAGTACAAACAGTATTGTCGTTCCTATCCACACAAAACATAAAATAAAATGCAGCTATTTTAAATCATTCGTTTTAAAGCAAAGCTGCGCAAGGAGAGAAAAAGTTCTTAGAATGAAGGTTTGCGCTTCAGGCTACGTTTTCACATAGCCTGCATGAAAGGGTTAAATCAGCCCGCGTGGAGATAAAACAAGGCTCTAGGAGGTGGATATCAACTCAATGAGAGACAGAGTGGGACTTGAACTCATTAACACTTTATTTTAAGGGATTGCCTACAACATCAATTATTTAGGAAGCAAACAGGGTCTCCATTGCTGTGTCGCATTATTAATACTTGGTAATGTCAATAAAATCCTACTTTCCTATAAAGTCCCACCAACAAGACACTATTGACTCACATGGCTATTTTACATTTCAAAAGCTGCCTAACAAAAAAAAAAAAAGGGAAAAAAAGGTAATTTGTATTTGTATAGGATTTGTTGTAAATATGATTTACGAACAACATTTTTCAATTGTTATCTTACCCGTTTTGAATGACCAAGCCCCGTTCCCCTGCGGGTTATTCATGTGCTATGCCGTAATGAGAAATTTGGCAGATCTCATCTCTTTAGTACATCCTTGTGCCCACCATGAGCTGGGGATCATGTTCTGCCTTGTTTACAGCTGACAGTGTTATTATTCTCGTTAGGACTGTGCTTTCTTATCATATTGTTGTGTTGAGCGAGCCTTTTCCTCTCTGTTTGTGTTTCCTGGCAGGGCTTTTCTTCCCTTATTGACAGTTTGTAAAAATATGCATTAATTTGGAGTTTAAAGCATGTATCATGGTGTCTCTTTGCTGTGTTTGCTTGAAGTTGATTAATGATAGAACCTCACTTGGGGTCGTCCTCTGGAGAGTTGTCTCACAGGTTCTGCATGTTAACGAGAGACGCCGCACACACAGCGAGCGATGATTAGCCCAGCCTCCGCCGGCTCGGCGGGCTGACAAACTGCTGCTTTGCTGTTTGGATGCTTATTCCGCTTATTTATCCAAAGATTGTATTAATCAACTTAATATGTCAGCTGAGAGCATTTTCTCTCGATCCCAAGACAGAAACCCTGTGGAGGTTCTCCTCCCAGAGTGTTTTCTCAGGGAAGTTGAGCTCTGCCTGCCTGGCATAGCCTTCGCTTGGCTTCAGTGGCTGTCGCAGAAGTGGAGGGTCTTCTCCTTGGTGACTTGGAGCTCTTAGACCTGGCACACCAAGTCTGAACCCCCAAACCGCCTCGCCTTTCTCCGCAAACCACCTGAGCTGTCAAAGCCGTTTTTTGAACTAGCAACTTGCTGATTGACCATGTTTTCATTTTTCCAGGCACCCCGTGCATGTCAAAGAAGAACCGTTAGACCCAGATGAAAATGAAGGCCCGCTATCCTTAGTGACAACAGCCAACCACAGTCCAGATTTCGATCACGACAGAGATTATGAAGATGAACCTGTAAATGAGGACATAGAATGAGTATGTCTGACATCGTTATCCTGAGAATGAAGATTGGAAGAACACGTCAAACTTAGCTGTGAAATCTCTCCATTATTGTACAGTCTGGAGGATTCTCAGTCCACTTTGACAACTATGAAATATGTTAACTCTTAGTGCCATCAAGTATCCCATTTGGGAGTATTTTTGATTTTTCTACTTTTTGTTGAAAAAAGGAATTTGTACTCTGTGCATTGGATGGACTTGTTTGGTACTTGGGATTTTCCTCTCTTACAGTCAACATCAGTGTTGTAAATTTGCTAAACTGATTCACTTGCATTTAGCAGCCAGCTGTGGACTGCAGGTCCTGCCAATTTTGGACACTTGAGGACATCAAACTGAGCATGTACACCTGAACTGCAGATCAAGTCTTTGCCCAGATTTTAAGGATTCCAATGGACAACATATTTGCACAGTACTGCATGTTGATTATCACTGCCTTTACTCCATTTTTTTTTGGTTTTTTTGTTGGTTTCTTTTTTTTTTTTTTTTTTTTTTTGCTTCCATTTGGGATGGGGAAGGCCTGTGTGTGCACGTGTGTGGATATGTGTGTGTGTGTGTGAGCGTGTATATCGGGGAGGGGTTAAAAGAAAAAATTATCCCAAACTTTTTAATGTATTGCTTTTATTCCCCCCGCCCCACTTCTCCTCTACCATTTTAAGTTCTGACCTCAGGCCTCATCTGGGCCCAGGGCCTCTCGGAGGCTTCAACGTTTTCTGTACTTTGTGATGAATGTTAATAGGTGTTTTTATTATACGAAGCTGAATGTCATTGAATTGTTTGTAGTTTTTTCTGTCATTCATTCCAGTTTCCTTCAGATGCCACCATGTTTTCTTTAGCTATGGAAAACATTCCATTTTGGTGTCTCCTTTTTTTGCTGTTGTTTTTTGAAAAGGTCCCAAATGCTGCACTATACATGTGGAAGGGTTGTCCAACGGAGAGAGAGGAACGAAGTACTGCAAGAATGAGAATGAATGACAGATGAACATAGAAACACTGTAGGAAGCAACACAGATTCATTCCACAAAGCAGTATTTTTAATATTTTTTTTTTTTTGGTTTGGGTTTTGTTGGGGGTTTTTGGGGGTTTTTTTTGGCAGCAACGGTGAATATTAGCAAATGCCACAAAATTGAACAGCACAAAGAAATATATGCAGCACCAACAGAGTTCACTTTTATTAGAGGATGAATAAGTACAGTGGCAGGTTCTCGGATGTTTAACACGAGTTCTAATGGGTCAACAAATCTTTCTGGAATATCTAAGATTACCGAGATGGGCACCTATACATTTATTATTACAATTTTTTTTATTTTTTTTATTTTTGCATTTGCATTTGCAAATAGTGGTTGGAAAGATGACTTCATTAAATTGTTATTGTACGTGGTGATGTTTCACGGTTAAACATCAGTTCAGGATTGCTTGGTGGCATTAATCTGTTTGAATACAAATTAGATTTCAGATTGAACTTGTTACGGGAGTTAATAAGGACGGAGCCCCACTAATGCTAAAGTGTTAATTTTCAGCTGTGCAAATCCAGTACTGCAGTTAAGATTGTTATGCAATATTACACCAGCCAGTATGGAAACCTCGCCGTAGGAGACAGGAGATCTAGGAGAGAATTCACGCCGGGGCTTGTTAGGCAAAACTGGCAAGGCTCTTCAAAGCAAACATGACATACAAAATTTGTTGCGATAGGTCAGTAAACCTCGGTCACCAAACACCTAAACATTTTCATTTTACAACCACTTTTCAGTCACTCATTTATTTATGTAGGACTGTAGGTTTTTTATTATTTCAAAAAGCCTTTCAGAGCTTAATTTATATTCTTCTTTGTACCTTTTTTTCCTAAAATTACCAAAGATATTACACAAAGGTAAATTATGTTCTCTGTTATATGCTTTATCTTATGAAGCCAAATATCCTCTTATTGTTGATCAAAGGAGGTTGAAGAATTTAGAGGGAAATGACAAGATGTGGGCTATTGCTAACCTGAGAGGGAAACTGCTCCTTTATTCTAGAAAATTTAGAAGGCCAAGTAGATGTCTGAACCAAAGTTGTTACTTTTTATTTGCAATTCTTTACAGTGACCAAAACGAAAGTCTGTAAAGAGGAATTGAGGAGAGCTTTTGAGGCTAAAACTAGGAATCAGTGTTGCTGGTGGAGCTATGAGAAGGGAGCTGGAGAAAGCAAAGACACAGTTATTTCGCGGAAAATTAGAGTATCAGATAAAGGAGGCAGTTTAATAAAATACAGAAGAGAACAGAAAAGCTCCCACAATTTAACTGGACCACATAATAGTATTTCTAGAATTAAATGAAAAAAAAAAAAATTTTCTTGGTCTTTGGTTCTACAGATTGTGTGCCACTTCTGTTTCGGGACTGTGCTAGGATGACTGCTTTAATTTTGGTTGATCTTGGCACATTTGCTCAGTTTTGTTTAGTTTTTGGTCAGCATTTTTCATAAGGAAGTAACACTCCTGTCCACTCATAAGCTTTGGTACAAAAAAATTTATTGGCAGTTACTTTTATAAAACTCAACTCTGCTTTCTGTTTCAAAAGACAAAAAAAAAAAAAAGAAGAGAAAAAAAGGGCAGTCTGTGGTCATTTGAAACATTTTTTTGTTTTGTTTAAATTATATCCAGGCAGCTTCGTGACGTGCCGGCGGTAGCCAGATGGGGATCATGAGAATTGAGCCCTGTGCTTCTAAACTGAGTGGTTTTTGCTGGTTAGTTCGGTATTCAGAAGGGGATAAAAATCTGGTAGATTAGTTCATTCTCAGCATGTGTAGCTAGACATGAGTAAAGATAACAGCATGAGAAACTGTTAGTACGCATACCTCAGTCCAAACTGTTAGGGAATGAGTAAATAAAAAATACATTTCACTCAGTTGCACTTAGTTGTATGTCTTGCATGCTTAGTCTAAAGACTGTAGCAAAAATAAAAAAAATAAAAAAAGAGAAAAAGAAATAAAAAATTAGATTTTAACATATCTGGCAGGTGTCGCAGCCTTGCAGAAGAACCAACTGAAAATCTCAGGCTTTACATCAAGCAAACTTCACTATGATTTTTACAATTCTGATTCTGTATCCCTTTGGATATACAGTTGCTTCTTTAGGGAGGGGTTTATTATGTTGTACATATATATCCCACTGTGTCTGTGTGAGCCTTTGTCTTTTGGGGGGAGGGTGGGGAGGGAGGAAAAGGTGGAAAGGTCCTTTTTTTAGATATCATTCCTCAAAAGGAATAAATGCAGACCTGTTTGTCAAAACACCTTTTGCTTTTTGTGCAACTGCTTTATATTAACTATACTAAAAAAAATAGCTTTGAAAAAAAAAAACTACTGTATGTAATGGAATTGCAGAATACGCTGCACATGTATTTTATTTAGTTATCCTTGCTTTAAGAATATTGGATGACATTTGCTGACATGTGGGAGAAAATCCCTGACTTTTTTTTTCAGCTTTTAAATTGTAACATAGTTGACAGATTTTTTTTTTTCTCCTGTTATCATTGATCCAAGCATTTTTGTACAGTTTTTGTGTTTAAGCTGTTTTTTTGATACTTTCCCACCCCTTCTGTTATCTTACCACTGCCTTTTCTGGCTGTCTTAAACAAAGTTCATATATTTGAAAGGAAAAAAAAAAAAAAAGTCATTTAAAAAAAAAAAGTTTTTCTCCTGCTGCAGTAAATATTTTGCATGATGAATTCCAGGGTCACACTTTCAAAGTTTATCAGTGAAGTAGTGATTAATAATGGGGAGTGTCAAACTATTGAACTTTTGTATAAAAAAAAAAAAAAAACTTTACAAGGTGCCAAGATGTAAAGACAATTTGTTACATGTTTTTTTTCTCAAAGAAAAGCGTACATTATGAAAGTAGTACCATGTATCAGGTAAATCGCTGTCAGGAATGAGAGTCAAAGCCTTCCTTGTCCACAAAAAAAAAAAAGTTTGTAAATGTAAAACCTGTTAGGTTTCTGCATTCAACTAGAAGTGAAATGAAAAATCAAGGCTTATGTAGAATAAGTGACCACAAAAAACGATTACCTTTTTGATTCTCACTCGCAAGAGTCCCGTTGCAGGTCCTGCACCTCCCCTCTCCTGGAGCTCCCGCTTTGGGAAGAGGGCAGGGCAGGGATTCTGGTTCTACAAATATTGCAGATCATTAGATATTTTATATATATACATACATAAATATATATATATAAAGTTTTTAAAAATAATTTTGAACTATTGTAGTTTTCAGATCGCCAGTAATCTCACATTCATTATAGCATGGAAAAAAAATGTGTTTAAACTCTTTTGAAATCCTTTGGTACCTTTGGTTAATGAACTCAGAGTGAGTTTTTAGATGTTTCAGAAGTCATTTAGTATTCTAGTCTTGCGAGGTGAATTTGCAGTTAACGACTGCATTTTAATGGGCCCAGAACAGGTAACAAAGTATCTTCTACCCATAAGCCTTGATGAAAATGGTACAGTCCAGACTGTTAGCATGGTGCTTTGTGTGTATGTGCTGCCAGTAACAAGATTTTTTTTTTTTTTTGATAAGGCATAAAAGAAACTCATTCCTTACATCAACTGTAATTCCATCATTCCATGTCTGTTGATACAGACAATAAAAAATGTTGTGTAGTCAGTACTAATTACTGACATTATAGCATTCTCAAATGCAATAAAAATGCTGGTTGTTCACACTGGTAATGCAAGTTGCCATGTCCTAAGTTTTTGTTTTGTTCCCCCCTCCCCAATGACACCCGTGTCGCATCCCCTGAGGCCCCGGGCCCCAGCGCTGATCCATGGAGCAGCTGGTTGCATCTCACCCGTGTCCCAGCACGGTCGTGGACAGTGTCATCGCTCTCCTTGTGGTTGGTCTCCCCCAGCCACATCCAATTGCAGGAGATTTTAGCGACGGTCTCACGGCTGGTCTGGACGGGGCAGTCGTTTGAGGCTTGAGCACTGGAAGCAAGGAAGACGCCGTCATTCAAAGAATTCGTCTGCTTTTCCAAGAAAGTCCATCAGCACTTGACCATTAGGGTCACAGGGAGTTGAGGGTATTTGCTTTCTCATCGGACTCTACTTCAGAGGGGAGAACGTGGAAGAAGGGGTTTGGAGCCTCATCCTGCAGATCCTTCCAAGTGCAGTGCCCCGATGGGAGCTGCGCTGCTGGCTTCAGTAGGAAGGGTTGGACCCGCGTTGTACGGACGCGAAAAGGGGATTGCAGGGTCAACCTCTTGGTCCACAAAACCATGAGGAGCAAAGTCCCGAGTCGCACTGTCACCCGAGACAAACTTTAAAGGAGAAACCCACCTTCCTTTCTTTCGAGTAAGCACGCATTTATTTTCTTCATCAAGTTCTAGAAAGAAAAATAAAATGTTTAATAACTAGCATTAGCAGCAAACTGAAATTTCAGAGGAGAGATTTTTCATGAATAATTCATTAAAATTTCACATCTGCAAGATTAGTCATCCAAATAAAATGCTAATGTCAAAAACATGCACCGTCTATAATATTCTCATCAAGAAATCTTTTTGCATATAATGATAAATGCTTAAATTAGTACAAATGATTTTATAAAAATATTCTATCATAAAATTATACCAGATAACTACTTTTTTTGGGGGGGGAGTCTTTGCACACTCATTATAATGTGTCTCAGAATGGTATTGACTGGTAGATTTTAATAACCAAAACACAGAGAGTAAAATTTGGCTTTGGTTGTGTATTGCACTTCTGTCACTAGTGAGGTTTTAGTGAACCGGGGAGGTCCCACTTTGGGGATCAAAATTTTCCTGAGTCACAGGCGGAGGGTGTTAAGCCGGAACCTGATGGGTGTTGGGTCAGGAGTGGTCCGCGTCAATAAAACGTGGGTGGGAGGGTGGGCTCCGGGCGGAGCAGCGCGTCCCCGAAGGAGCTCTGCGAGGACGGCGCGTCCCCGCGCCGGTCACCATCAGGCAGGTGGTGAACCGTGAAGCCACCCCAGATGACTCGGGGGTTTCACCTCCCCGAGCGAACGTCGCTCGGAGGCGGCGTTCCTCGTCTGCCGACTTTTCTGCGGCCTCCGATTTAAGGAGAGCTGCTGGGGTAGGTGCCAAACGCCGAGAAACTCGCGCCGACTCGAGGGGCAGGATCGGGCCCTTCCCCTCCTGCCCGACTTAACGCTGCCCTAAGCGGCAGACGAGAGCCTGGCTCTCTGCAACCTTTTGTATCGTCTTTGTCTTATTAACCACATTGCTCCTCCCTGGCTGCCGTATCGTGGAACATCGCAAAATGCCTTCCTACCTCGCAGCGCTGCCACCAGCAACGGCCAGCTGGGAAATACCTTTTCCAGTCAGAAACGCTGCTTTCCACCACAGCTGAAAAGCACTTTTATGGTCGCTGGTGAGGCAGTGCGGCTCTTGAGTAGTTTCCAAAGAAAACCGGAGCCAGCGCATAGTTTTTCTGGGTTTCTCCTGTACTGGAAGGAGAAGCGGCAGAAGATGGGGGGGTCCCAGCAGAGGAGCTGGGGGCCCCGGAGGCCACGGCAGCCGCCGTGCTCCGCGCACACCCAGCTGCTCTCTGCAGATGATCCGAACGGTGACATTTAACTTGGGCCGTGATCACGGAGTACGACAAATTTCACGTTATTGGACTAATTTAAGGGACTAGCAATTCCCGGCGCCTCTACGCAGGCACACATAACGCCCTTCCTCACAACAAAGCGTAATTAGCCCTTCTTGACCTATTAATCAGGCTCCGTCTTCAACGATGATGTTAAACGTTCGTTTAATGGTGACTTAATCAGGGCGATCTTTCATCTTCGCGGCGGCGGTGGTTAATTCCGTCACGGCGAAGCGTTGGACGCGGCGGGACGCGGCCCTCGTGCCATCCGCACCTGGGTTTGGCCCCAAACCCCCAGGGCCGAGGAATAGCAAAAAGTCCTTCTTTTTGCCCCATTTTCTTCCCGTTGCTCGGTATCTTCAAAGCACGCGAGCTAGGCGTGGTAAACAACATCACCTTGGGGTATTTACTGACGAAAAATAGCCCCTCCTCCCTTTTTATGCCACAGGAAATTTCTCTTGTCTACCTGGAGGAAAAGAAAAAAAAAAAAAAAAAGGGCTTTGTGAGGTTTTGTATGTATTTATTTAGAGGAGTTGAGTGGCCATTTTTTACGCATCTCAGAAGCCTGAAAAACATTTTTTTTTCTTCAAGTTATAATGTTAATTTGAAGGTAACCGTCCTTTCAAGGATTAATTCCAGCCAAAGCAATAACCATTATTTACCAGAGTTTGACATTTTTATCACTCATCATATTAGCAAATTTCCATTGAAAATGCTAAAATGGTTCGTCATAAGGCACATAACTGCTTTGGCTGTAAAAATGACCAACACAAGTGCCTGTACTCAAACATTAAATTATACTGTAATTAATAAAGACAGTTAAACTGTCTACTAGCAACAGCAATTTAGGTAACCACATTTGATCGGCTATAAATTGTAACTACATTAAAATTCCAGAAATATTAGCAATATGGATTACTTGATGGAAATAGGTGCTGATCACCAACACTCCTATTTTACAACGGAAGCACGGGTCATGTTGGCCACAAAACTGTGGGCGAAGATCAAGGCTGAGTACTTTTAATCTTGTGAAACAAGCAATTACAAATAGTTGCATCGATTTGTTAAAAAGCTTTAGGTGACATAAATTGTTTCCTGTTTAGCTTATTGCTCTGATACATAAATGTCACTGAGTATAATATTAATTAGGGTCACAGAACAACAAGGGTCGGGTGATATAGTGTACAATCAAGGATGTGTCAATCCTTTGTGAAGGCAAGAAAAGCTCCGGCCCCTTCGCGCTGCAGCGCTCAACGCCTAATTTTATGTGATGACAAAAGAAAGTAAAGGAAACCGTATTTTAATATGTGAAGTAATTACTTTAGTACTAGTATAATTTTACGGGTTAGGATAAATTACAATGTTTTCATTCTCCTGCTCTTGCCACATAACATAAAAATCCACATATAGCATCAATAAAATAGAATACTGTTTATAAAGGCTTTCTGCTGCACAAGACCAGCCCTATTCCTCCTAGCAGATGGAAACTAAGCACACATTTCAGTCTGGTGTGTGTTTCTACACTTAATATTTTTTTTTTTTAAACCAAAAAATGGGCTGTGCAGGTTATTTACTTAACATAAATCAAATGTATCATATACACTGTTTCTTTGGATTGGCATACGACTTAGAAAAATACAGTAAGATTCTGAAAAATCTGGAGAAAATTTATTAAATATGATTTTTACTGTAATAGAATATTAATGTAACCCAATGCTCATTTCCCATTAAGTTGATCCCTTTTTAATACACACATGCTTTTTATTATTTTGCACTCATGCGAAAATTCCACATTCAGAGAGTTTCCATCTCCTTAGGAATGTCTCTGGCAAAGGCACAGTAAGAAATCTTGAACTGAAAAAAAAAAAAAAATAGACAGCAAATATCGAACGATAAGATGTGGCGAAGCGCTGATGAACTGAAGCAAAAGCCAATGATATAATAAAGGGTAAAAAGGCATTCAGCACTGCAAGGGGAACAGTAGAAACAATTACACTTTAAACCCCTCCTTCTCGCTGCCACTGTACCACAGCACAGATGAAAATGTTTGATTTGCAACATAAAAGATTCATTAATTACCACTTGAATATTTAAAGCTATTTTGCAGACTAACAGAGGTAGATAAAGCACTGAATTAAAACCTCTAATAAAATTGTAAAAATATTTCTGCAAGTTTACCAGCGTTGCGATTCCTCCCGGTTTAGGGAGCCAGGCTTGGCTTGTTAGGGAATGGATTTTTTTTTTTTTTTTTTTTTTTTTGAGTGGGTATTTGAAGTAAGATGGTGTGATTGCACAGCGCTATTTGTCTCTCATTTTCAATTGTTTACCAAATACTTACTTGGACTCTTTCCCTTCACATGTGGTTGCCCTTCATGGGAGAAGTGGCTTCTACAAAACAATACAATGGATGATGAGTGTGTTTGAGCTATACATTCATTTTAACACATTTCCATATACAGTAAAAATGCATCTACTCATAGCTCTGGTATAATACTCTCTCTGATATGAGGCAGTGGGGGAAAAAAAAAAATCTGTTAATCCTGTTATAATTACCCTTGTTAGACTTAAAAAAAAAAAAATAATTGGAACAGTATCCTCTTTTGCAAGGGTGGAGAACTCACACACCTGGTAGGAATGGGTACCCTGCGACCATTGTTGTTACCGTGCGGTACACCCCGAATTTGCCCCGTGGAGGCTGAGCTGTTAGCTCCGGGCTTAATGGATCTTTTGTTTAAATGCACAGGTCACAAAGAACGAATCATGCATGCACACCCAGCAAGCACAGTGTAACTTAAAAAAAATTAAGTGTACATATTTATTTGCACAACTTCTGCCTGTAGGCAATGCAGCCTCAAAGTAGCGTGAGCCCCACTCACCAGGCAATGTAAATCTTGGTGGCTGAGGAGCTGAATTTGACATTTGACAATTGCATATGTTAATTTTTACCTGTTTGCGTTCAGTTGGCAGTCAGATTTTTTTTAAAAAAAACCCACATTCTATTTTTAAACAAGTGACTATTTGAAAGCCACAACAGTGCAGCAAGCGCTTGATTGCAGGATGGGGGGTGAAAGATACAGCAACAGCTCTTTTCACAGTATGTTAACGATGATGAGTGGAGCCAAAGTGTATGGATTTAATAAGAGAAAAACAGTTACACGTCTTTCTCATTGTCTTTAATTTATGCAGTTGGCCAATAAAATAAAAAAAAAATGTCCAGTTATATTTGGATACACCCCTTACACAACTGTTCCTGTTGTAATTATTGAGTGTCCAGTCCAATTAACAGGATTTTGAAATCACTCCACTGTATTTGGATGTGAGATGTCTGATTTCAAATATTACTGGTGGGTCTGGAGGGCCTGAGGAGGCTGTTGCCAGCAAAGGGAGCCCCGTCACGGGCATCTGCCATCACCTGGACTCCACCTTCACCAGCAAATCATAATATCCAGGGCAGTCGCTCTCCAGCCCTGCCAGAAAGGAAAGGGCGTACTCAAAATATTTCAGGCCTTGCCCTTGCTTATTGTTTTTGGAAAGTCCTTTTTTTTTTTTTTTTTTTTTTTTTTTTGGTTCAACCCATTTGTTAATGTTCATTTGTGTTGGTCATGGTAAGAGCCTGTCAGTTTGTATCATATGAGTGGAGGGGCATTTGGTGATGTTTGAAATATTTTAGACTTTAGAAAAATTCTTGTCGGTGTATTTGCTGTATTAGAAAAATGGATTTCTCCTAGCAGTTTGTAAATATATATGTATATATACCCATGTATAGTTTTTTATATGCTTTGATATGTATATAGAAACCAAGTTATGCTAAGCAGAGCCTCTTAAAATCGGAAAAGGGAGGAGCCGTAGAACTACTGACTTCCCTGACACCACCATCTTTAGTACAGATGTCCGTATCATTATTAGAGGGAGACAGGAGCTGGCCCTGACCTGGCAGTGGCTCATGCCCATCTTTGCCTTGAATATTGAGAGTAGTCCTGTGTCTTCCAACAGCAAACACACACACACATAAACATCCATCACATTTTTGGCTTTGCCACCTTTGTAGGCATGCAGGAAGGGAAAATTATATTCACTGGCCATGAAATTTATTGAAAACAAAATTAAGAAAAATAAAAAGTAAAGCTTTTTATTGTTTTGGCAAGGGCTAGGGTTTATTTTTCACTTACTTGTCCAGGTTGGGTTGTTTTTTTTTTTCCCTCTGTTTCCTAGACGTGCTGGACAGACTTATACTGTATATAATTGCATGGGCAGAGCACTGGAGAGCCTCCCAAACACGTGATGTTTATACCTCATGCTCACCCTTGCTATTTTTAAATATTGCTACTTTATGCTGCATTTTCAAAGCTTCCCCCTGACACCTCGTGCAGTTCGGAGTGTTCTCACCTGTTTACAACACCGCTGAGTGCTGGCAAATTCAAAACAAAAACATCTGATAAAAATCAAATATTACATTGCTAACTGCAAAGTTCATTTCCCCTCAGAAGTCCTTCTTTAATTATAAAACCCGCATAACCCATTTCCTTTGGTGTGCAGAAAGGTGTGTAATTAAACTATCAGCATAATACCTTTCTACATGTAAAACCTGCACTTATGAACTTTAACTGCTGAATAAAAACTCCTATTACATGACCATTAAGTATTATGAATAAAGCAAGTCATTGTAGTACTTGATTAATTTTTATGCACTAACCATTGTGTTCAGCACAAATTTGGTTTCCGTAGGTGTCCTCTCTCTCGGCTGTCCCAGTGGCTCAGCCATCTTCAGCCCGCTCGAAGGCTGTGCTGCATCTCTCCATGCTTTTTGCTCGGCCACGGCCATCCCCAAGGCTACGTGTCCTTTCTGTGGTCATCACGGAGGAGGAATGGGCTTCGCTCTGTTTCTGTGATATCTCCATCACGGCATGACCGGGGAAGGGGGCACAGGCACAGGGTGGCTGCGGGGAGGACGAGGTCCCCTCCAAGGGAGAACTGCTCCGTGCAGGGCTGAGCCCCGACTCACTCATCTCACCTCTGGGTGGGCTGGGGAATTACCCTCAGCTGGGTATGATTTAACTAACAAGGGAAATCTGATTTGGTCATCTTTGATGCCGATGTGTCAGCAGACCCTCGGAGGAGAACCTCTCAGTGCTGCTCGTGCCTTCTGTTTTATAGGATCCCAGAAGCTTTGCCTTATACGTGTTACCTACAGCCCTGGTCCTCCCAGAAATGTGTCCTCCACATATCAGCATCTTGCCAAGTGAAGCGGGAAGGCAAAAATAAATATCCCAGCTAAAACCCACAACTCCAAAATCTTAATTGACAGCGAGGCAGAGCATGCCAAGATGCTGAGGAGGATTATATGGCGTTGGTCCTGGCTGCCAAGGAGCCCGCACTCAGCAGCCAAGAGGGCATCTCCCATCCTGAACGCGCGAACGTTCAGGTCCCCAAGCCATTATTCATCAATTCCTTGCAGCCATGTTCCCATATGCTGCATGATGATTATGTTGAGGCTGATCTTTGAAGTCTGGAGTCAGGAAGTTTAGCTTAGTTATAATCAATAGCATTTCCAGCTCTTGGAAATCTGCGCTAACCACTCAAGGCAGCCAGTCTGCATTACGTCCTTGTCATATGTATATATTTGCATGTTCATTAGCCATGTAGTAGCACAGCTGTATGTGGTTTCATTTAGCTTTTAATTATCTTCTTTGGGTTGGTGTTTTCATCTCCACCAGACTTAGCAAAGAAAAGAAAATTACTTAGGCAAAATAAATGCTGCTGAGCAGATCTGGGGCAAGGAGCACTATTTCCTTGTGCATCCTACTGTTCCGTTGCAAAAGAGACGTTTGGTACAAAAGTTCCAACAAATTAATAATAAATCTGTCTCTTCATTTCCCCCATCATATGCTTATCTTATTCAGGTGGCTGTGGGTGTAATTTTTCATTTGCAGCAGGTGGTTGTTTACATATTAGATAAACTCCATCCTTACAATCCTTGGCATGGATGTTTGTATTTGCTCCAACAGCTGCTGTTCCAGCGCTCACTCACACACAGATCAAGGCATCCTCCTCTTTTGATGGAAATGACTCATAGCTCGGATGAGCTGAAACAAAAATACCATGCTCAGCTGCAGACACCTGCATTCATACACTGGGTTTAAAAGTTAGGATGTGGGTTCTAGCTAATTTTATTCTCTTCAGGTTCTTATACAACACCCTTTATTTTGGTTTCTGAGAAATTTCCATTAGTAAGAACAAAACAAGGTGACTAACATCTGCGTTGAACTTTCTTCTCCTTTTGTCCCACACCCCCCCCGCAATGCACAAAGAGAAAAAAATCGTGTGATTTATTTCTTTCACCTCAATTACTTGTAACAAGTCCAGCCCTAACGCACTCTGCTTTGTTTCACTGCCTTGCAGGGTCAAAGGCTCAGGGGTCATCTTTGGTTTAGCGAGCGGTGAGGTTATCTATCTGCAGCTTTACTACTGTGCAGCCTGAACCGGGGTGTGATGCTGGGGTGTCACCCCCCCAGTATAGTCTCCTGTCCCTCATGCAGAGCATCAAGGCCCAGAAGAAGCGTTGGTGGAGAGGCCAATCTTATTTCACAGCAGTGACAATGAGAACTGAGCTTTTAAATACGTGCTGACTTACTTAAAAGCAGTCGTGGAGCAGAATGGTGCTGGCTGTCTCCAGAAGGGTGCTGCGGGAGCGGTGCTTAAGCAAAACGCAGCCAAGTACCCCTAGCACCTCCAGGATCAGGGCAACTGTCTCAGCACAGCTGTCTCTGAAATTAGAGATTTTTTTTCTTTTTTCTCTTACATAGTGTAGTAGGAACACAGAAGTGACAAAAACCTGGAAGCCCTCAACTGCTGGCTAACTCATGGGTGGGTGGGCTTCTCCTTGGCTAATGGAGGATGTCACTGGGATTCACTGGGGAAATACAATGCCTGCCTGTTTGGTTTGCTGATCAGCTTCTGCTCCTTAAAAGAGCTTCTTAAATCAGCTCGGGGTGAAAGTCACCACTGGTTAGAAAGTGCCCACTAGTACAGATATATTGGTTTACCTTCATCCTTACCGTAGGTGATGTCTAACAGCCTCTCACTGTTGAGCAGAGCACGTATCTGGTTGATAAGCTAAAACGAGCCCCACCTGGCTCCTTCAGTGGTGGTGACTGGCATTTTACTGCCCCTGACATTTTTTTTTCTTCTTTGTTAAAGGAACGGGTCATATTCAGTGCTGGTGCAAGAAGGCACAATTTAACTGGAGCCAATGGTACTGTTTTCCTGTTACACCAATGGTTTATTTGGAGAAGAATTCCCAAGTGTCTGTTGGGGAATTGGAGCCAGGCTGTGGGAGCAGATGGTGTCTTATCAAAGGGCGATAATTGTTCATGAATTAGACTCCTCTGCATCACCTTCCTCGCACAGACCCAGAGTAATGGCTAGAGCAGGCCCCGTCTTCTCTGCTTGCCATTGCAGGAGCTCTCCTGTAGCAGGGGAAATATATTTTTATAGTTTGCTTACCTTGACACTTCAAACATTTCCCAGCAAGCTGAAGGTGTAATTAAATGACATGCCAGATGCCAGTGTGCGTTGTATTATACCAGCTCTCAGCTGGGCTAGCGAAAGGGAATGAATGGAGCCTTAAGACAGCTCTCCTATAGATAGTTATTATCTCTTTTCAATAAAGAATGGGTAAGGTTGAGCAGAATGTCAGTAAACCTGTAATTTTCTAGCCTTTCAGTTACCTCTGTTCTTCTGATCCACCAGTGATGTGAAGTTTTGTTGTACTTTGTTCCGTCAATTATGGCATCTCTCCAAGAAGGCGGCAGGCTCTTGTGTCACATATGCATATTTATGATAAGGTATGTTCTGATCTTCCTGTTGTGCCTGAAACCAGGTGTTCTGGGCCTTTTGAGGTGGGTGTGCAGCATGGCCTGTTCAGGGCAACGAAGCTTTTGGGGCAAAGCTTCTTAGCTGTAGGCTGAAAAAGCAAAAGCTTGCTGGGAAGATGACAGCAAGGTTTCATAACTTCAAATTTTAAGGAATTAAACTATTTTTGTAACTTTAATAATAGGATTTCTAGAACATATTTGCTTATTTCATTGTATCTGCTACCTCAGAGTATGGATCTGGTGTATCTCTTGGCTGTCACCCTGAGGTTTTAGAGCGTTGGGTTTTCAGCTTTGCAGGACACTGGCCCAGTTCTCGGGGAGACAAGATGTTGGCTGTCACAAGACAAACTTGCCAGTGAGATTTATTTACTTACTTGGAAGAGGAAATGTTATTTTAATAATCCAGCCAGCACGGGAGTGGAGGAGTTGGACATTCTCATCGCTGGTCTGAAGAAGGGTTTTGCTGTAGCATCTCGTGATCCTCTCTCTGCTGGCAAAGTGTGCTCTGCATGGAGGGTAGGTGACCGAGAAGGACAGAACTGCAGGAGCAAGGACTGTTTTCTTCTGTCCCTTGGAAAACCCAACCCTTGATAACTCTTCATCTAGGTATTTATATTTATCAAGAGCATGGGAGTCACGCTGGTTTAATACCAGCATTTTTAATGGGTTGATGACTTCTTGCCGTCTGGAGAGTCAGTGACACTGGCCAGCCCCAGCTCGAGCTGAACTAGAGCACTAAATCCACCACCAGCCGACAAGGCTCTCCTCTGCTTTTTGGGGGCGAGACGTTTCAGTTGACAGAAGAAAGCAACAGCCTGAAACTTTCACATGCTGTCAGTTCAGCGTGTGCAGGGCACTTCTTCAGAAGTGAGGCGTGCTCATAATTAAAGATTAATTTACGAGCACTAAAACCAAAGCGTTCCTCAAAGTCTACTGTCAACAGACATGCTCCCTTTCAGTGACATTTGCATTTCTAATTGGGACTGCTTATTACCAGAAAGTCTCTGCAGCTGAGATTTAATTTTATATGTTTGCTGGTTGTCCTCTTAAACCAGTGCTCTGCAACTGATATTACCTAGGCTGGCTTGCAGTGTGTGTGCCTGCGAGTGGGCACAATTTCACCCTACCAGATGGGCATGAGCATATGCATGCACGGGAAGCCACGATGTGCATCAAGAAGACGGCTTGTCAGCGAGAAATGTTGAAAAGGTCAGTCCATATAGAGAAGCCAGATGTGTAGAGGAGCAAGATCAGAAATGGAGAAGGCCAACTCTCTGCTTTTGTGCTGTGATTAATGTCTTCTCCGTTCTCTCAAACTGTGATATTTCTACTTCAGAAGATAAGTTCAGACTCTTACAAATCTTAACGGAGATGTGAATCACTTCCCTTCTCTAATTTACCGATTGATTTTTTTTCTTTTGTCCTTGAAGGACTGATATTAAGAAATCTGTTTAACAAGTTATAGTACACCGTTTAGTCCCCTAGTCATCAGAAACTGTAAATAAGTGGGCTTCTATGACATGGCACTCCCCATCCCTGTATGTCCCGCTTCAGTGCAGGGATCGAAACCCCAGAGGGCAAAGTCCTGTACACACACTGTGAGAGAGACGGTGCCTGCCCAGCAGAGCTTGCTGCTGGAATAAGCAGGAGAGAAAGGAAATATTATTATTCCTCTTTAACAGATGGGAAACCAAGGCGCAGAGAGTTGAAGAGGCTTGCCAAAAGTCAGACAGAAATCTGAAAACAGCCAGGAACCGAATCCAGGTCTGCTGAGACTCAGGCCAGTGCCTTAATCACTCGTCTCTTCATAGATTTTATTTCTGCAGTTAATTGAGTTATTCACTAGGACAAACTATGAAATTTCTGCCTCTAGCTATAGTGCCGGTGCTCCTATATCCTCTTCTACCCCACACGTAATTCCTTTCTGTTTTTTCCCCCGTACGTGTCAAGCAGCCTCTCTCGTCCTCCTACTGCTTAGGAAGGTGCTCTGCAAAGCTCTGCCATCATTTCTGTACTCCAGCTCTGACCTTCCTCACAAATAAATTCCTTTCTTCTTTTCCAACCTCGATCTGATTTGCCCACAGCCTTGTGATAATTCACGTCTGGTGCTGAAAGCACCATAGCGGTCTATAGAGCCTTCACGTGGCTGCTGTGAATAACAGCCTAATTGAGATGCTCGCTCCCCTGGGAAGGAAGAATTTGTGGGTACCACCACGGTCCCACCCCACAGGCATCCCAGCCCAAAGCCTGGCTGCAAACCCTGGCACGACGTTCCATACCGGAGAAGTTCAGGGCGTAAGCAAAGAGCTTATGCAAATCCTCTCCTATCCATCACGGAAGGGAGTCCTTCATACTTCAGAAACGATGGGAGAAACAATCTATCGATATTCTGTAATGAGCATAAATGCCCTTTATAAATTGTTTCCCTTTTATTGACTCTAAAGCAAATGTAGCCGTGAATGCTGTACATTAATACATTTTATACCTTCTAATGGTTTGATGGCCTCATATATCCAGTAACGCTGAGAATAATCATTAGATTGTAAGGAGTGCAAAATATGTTTTATCACTTGAAAATGGAATTCCTTCTTGAAAGGTAAAACCAGTGGTAGATCATTGATTTGAAAGGTCAGGGTTAAAAAGCTTATTAACGACTGGGTTAAGCTCTAGTAAAATTCTTTGTTTTACTCAGCTGTATGAAGCATTTAGCTAAGTGAGACTCTTCATTAGGACATTAGTGCTTTTATACTAGCTGTGTAAGGTAAAAATCAGTAATTTCCAGCTTACGTTCAGGAAAAAATGCATTGCAAGTGGCACATACTCCAAAAAAAACCACTGAGCGACACGTGGCCGTGGGTACGATGGGAGACGACTGCTGCAGAGCCGGGGGGCAGCCGGTGTGCGCAATCCCTGCCTCTCCCTGTCCTGTGCTGGGGACCCCTGAGCAAGCGTTGGCCAAGCAGATATATCACGTAGAGCAGCAGACTGCTTGGTAGAAATACTAGCTTGGGTCCCAGAAGCCATATAGTTATGTCAGGATGCCACAGCGCTGAGTTAATTAGCCCCGACTCCCTACAGGGCTTTAGATTAGCTAAAGCACCAAGTTCACGGGGCTGCAATGCTTCCCGCCTCCGAGATGGGGAGTTTCTGCCGAGGGAAATATCTGTGCGTCCCTCTCACCAGATCCCGACCAGACACGTGAGTCACGGCACGTGGAGAAAGGCTCTGTATTTTGGGTACACCAACGGTACCGACTCCAGCTCCTTGTTATCGCCCTACATCCATCCCAGCCGTCATAGGAACAGTCAGCCAGCCCAGAAGCGAGGCAGAGTGGGACCATGGCGTGGGATGCTGCTCACTGAGAGCGATGGGACTTGTTTGAGGTCACACACGAAATTTGGGGCAGGGGCACAACTTGTACTGCTGAAAGAGCAACCTCTGGCTGTCCTTTCCAGCCAACCCACAGGCCTGCTGTGCTGGTGGACCTAGAAAAAAGAAGTGAGTTTATGAATTGCTTCCTCAAAGTGAAAACTGTCTCAAGGCATCATGGTATTGCAAGGCACACATGAACGTAAGTCTTCAAGTCATATGAAAACAAGAAAGGTGGTTACCCAGCAGCGCGCTGCACTGACCCTGTCCACTTGCCAAAAAGAAGAGGAAAAAATTTGAAAGAATTGTTGTTTGTGAGGGGGTTTCTTCTTTTCTCAGCCACTGTCTCTTCAGGGGCCTGAAGAGATCGAGCGTGGATGTGATGTGGGAGCACAGAAAAGAGGGATCAGCCACCTAAATGTAGCACTGCCATAAACAAGAGCAGATATTTTAATCCGGTGCCATAATGCAGCTGCTGGTTAAAAAAAAAAAAAAAAGTCAATATGTCAGAAGTGATGTAAAATAATTTCACACAGCTTAGTTTTACTTTATTATTTTACTAATGTAAGGAATGATTGTTTTGTTAATGTAACGCATTGCAGGAGACGACACTAGGGTGAAGTGCCTCTCCGTCGCCCCGATGAGCGGCAGCACGGCAGGAAAGGCAGCGCCGGCACGATGCTCCCAGCTCCCTTCTGATGCTGCAAACGCTAATACATTGCTGGGGGAATAACCAGACACTGTCACGCAGGCACGGCCACGTGCTGACCATCAACTTGGGGCACTTTCATCTGTGTGACATGGAAATCTTCTCCTCTTCCTCAGTCCCTCTTTGCTTGGTTGTGTGCTAGCTTTTTTTAAACTTTGTTTATTTTTAGCACTTTGAAAAATTCATGCTGTTTTCAAAAAGATCCTTAATGTTTGTCCTCAGCATCTGCTACCTGTTTCTAACAAAAAAGAGAGACCTAAAACTCTGTCATGCTGTATTAAGAAGCTTTTTAATGTTTTTAATGGAACAAAATAACAATACAGAATATAATACCCATAGCATGTACTTGGTGCAGTGTAATTGCTCTGGGATACTGAATCCTTTTCATATAAAGCAGCCATACCAACCCAACCATCGGAACAACTTTAATATTTTACAGTGAAATTAAATTGCAGATTAAAACAGATGGTTCAAACATTTCATTACAAGCCGTGGTGCTTATTTGCTGACCATTGGCTGGTATATGTAAACATATAAAAAGCAAAAGAGCCCTTGGATACAAACCATACTCTCCCTTAGCTTTTCATTCATGGTTACAGCATGGTTATGAATGTTATGGATCCAGACAGGGTCTTTAAAGGTGCTGAATTCAATTTACTTTTGCCAATGAAAGGAAGAGGTCATGGAAAGTGCAGAATGGGTGGGAAGAATACAGGGGGTTTGTTAACTGTCCTGCCAATGCATTTCGGTTTGCAGCTCGGCGGGTCAGAAGCCTTCTGCATCCTTATGGCACAGAAACCCAGCGCCAGCCTCGGCCGTCCTGGGACCGGCTGCCCCCGCACGGTTCCGCTCCTCGTCCTCGGCTTGTGGCTGCGGGAGAAGGTGCTGTGGGTCCCTGTGTTCCAGGCCAACCCATCCCTGTGTTTTCATTGCTGACTTCGGAGGCCTCTGGTTCGACAGCCTACTTGAAAACCCTTTAAAAGAGCTCGAGCTGTAGATTGCTGGTGCTTCCTTATGCCTTCGTTTGCTTCTCCGGCCAAAGGGACCAGTACCTATTGCACATGGAGGCAGAGAGGTTTAATTAGATGTTTGCAAAGTACTTTGAAGTCACAGGATGAAAAAATGCTGCCTAACTGCAAAGGGTGAACATCTGGAGTAAGGAAGAAGACCATAGTTGAGCAGTACCTCTATGGGGGTGTGTGTGTACCGGTATGTGTTTTGGCAAACTGAACGGGCAGAGAAAAGCCAAAGGTTGACGCTGCTCCCAGCCCAGTCCTGTCCGTACGGGCAGGACAGGGTGGGCAGCTCGCGCGGTGGGACAGAGAGGGCACTGCTGTCAGCCCGTCGAACAAGCTGTCCTCACTGAATGAGTTAACTCTGCATTGAGACGTATTAAATAAAACCTCACAATTACAGCAAGTATTTCCCCATGTTTCCAATGTACCAGCTGCACTCAGCAATGTTGCCCCAGGTATTTCATTTTTCAGATATTGTCAAACAAACAGAATTCTACTCTAAAAATAATTACGAACAAATCTATAAACGTATTTAGCTTTGGCAGAACTGAAATGAATAGATGTTTCTTAAAAGTGTAAATGCTGTGCCTTCAGACATTTTCCATGCCGGTTAGTGCTGGGTTAGTGAAAGTGTAGGGACTTCAGGGAGTCAAAACTTCATTCGGCACGTCTCCGTAGGCAGCACGGTGAGCCAAGGATATTCTGCTTTACCGCTGCTTCATGGTGCAGTAACATCATGAAGCAGTAGCATCATGAAGCAATATTAGCACCTAGGGAGAACACAGTATGAGCATTACAACCTTGGGTAGGGATTAGGAAAGAACCCATTTCCCCTTTGCTGTTGGTGTGTCCAGCAATCCCAGTCAGCATCTCTGTCCCAAAGAGTCAAGCTGGGCTCATGGTGCTGAAAGGACTGGAAAATAAATTTGAGTTCTCACAGCTTTAGGGAAAAAATTAAAGCTATGGTGCTAAAAGTCTTGTTAAGCTCTTGGAGAGCTGCAAAGAAATGGGGAGAAAGGTTCTGGGGATAGACACGCTCAGCAAAGCAAACAGAAATCATTGTTAAAATCTGCCCTCTCGCTCCCAGTTTAGTGGTGGAGCCTCTGGTGGCTTTTGTGTAGTTAAGATTCGACCAGAACTTCCAGCTACCGGGGCAATATCTTCATTTCCTGACTGGTACATCACTGGGGGCTTCCTGGGAGCCCTGGTTACAGTACTGTGAGCTGCTCCACAGTCGCTCGTCTAGTCCGTATTACCCCGGGCCTCAGAAATAATGGACATCAATCATACAGGAGAGTGCAGGGCCTCATTTCCTGCACGGGGGCTCAAATCTTGAAACAACGACATGCAAAGACGCATTGAGAGGTGTCCACATCTGCTTCACCATTTAAACCTTAAACCTTAGTCCTACGAGGGCTTTAAGAAAACGAGCATCCAAAGAGGAAAGTACAGGGGAAGGCATTAGATGTAGAGGATCACCTTTTTGTGACACTGTTCTTTTAGGATCATAGCTGCATCTTCAGACACATAATCCTTGATCATTTTGTGTTAGAGCTATCATGCAGAAGAGTTAGCTCATATAATAGCATATTGTTGACAACAAACTAGAAGAGCCATTTAAAAAAAAATAATCTTACAATGCATGCTTAAAAGTGTAAAAAAAAAAAAAAAAGAATTGTATTTTTAAAATCAGTATTTATCAATAGTCCTGGCTATAACTGGGGATTCACAGCATGGATGCTGAAAGAATGGAGACAGCATGGTAATGAAAAAAGCATATCCATCATCAACAATACAATACTTACTGTGACCTAAGGTCAGGTTTGTACAGTTACACCAGATGTTAGATTTCAGCCATTCTTTGAAATGAAGAAACACAATGGTTACTATTCCTGTAGTGTTGTGGATTTCATTAAACAACAGGTTTATCTTTCAGCTTTAAAATGTAGAGCAAGATTAGGATATTCTAACATTTAGGTTTCAGAAAGATCCAGTAAGCATAATGTAAAGTAGGGCTGGCACTGTAAAAAAAAAAAAAAAAATTACTGTTTTGAATGCAACAGCCGGCTCTTTCCGGTGGCAGAATTCAGAGACGGTAATGCAAAGGCTGAAAGAAGCAGATACAGTAAATAGCTGTAACGGCGTAGCTGTTTCTAAAGCAGCCCAGGAAAGGGTGTGCGTGGCCCCCGGGGGACGCGCTGCCCCATGGCACTGGGGAGAGCAGATGTGTCTTTGAACAGGGCTCGCTGCTCTCCGTGCTTCAGCTTTCTTCCTCTTTTCTTCCTTCTCCAGCGATAACAGAGGAGTGGGGCCATCATTAGAGGAGCCTAGCCTAAAAGGTGGTTGGAATTGCTTAGGATTTCCTTTGGCCATCCCCTCTGAACTAGACTGCTACAGCCCCGGCTGCTCCCCTCACCTCTGAGCTCAGCCCGTTTCTCCAAATACGAGACAGGCCCTTGCAACACCAGCCTCTCTTACACCTTATTTGCTTTATTTAAGGTCCCTTAGCAGTCACTGTGGTTTTATATATAATTGTGTATATAATTTATTAGGTACATATATACACCCATTTTTATATATAAATATAGTATGTCATATATTATATATTAAAAATGTCGTATTGTATATGCACACACAGATACACACATATCCATAGCCTTAAGAAATGACTGCCACTCTAAAATTATATTCTCATTCATTATTATTAATCGGGAATACTTAAATTCTCAGGCTGAATAGAAGAGATCAAAGACAGGCTTGTAGTAGTTACAAAGAAGCCTTTCAATTTTCTTGCCCTCTGTTTTCTTCGCCCCAGAACTTTGTGTTGCTTGTAAACAGTCCCTGTTTTGGACAAAGCAGGTAAGGCAGAGGAGCAAGGTCCATGTCCTGAATTATTTCATTAAAAATTAAAGCTTTATAAAAGTGTACACATTTCATTAACTTTGCATTGCAGGCTTTGCAAATATTCTAAGGGATGCTAATCTCCTGGCTTTAATTAGATTGAAGGTCTCTTGCAAAGGCTATCATTTTAATATAAAATGAGCGATCTTTTAAGCTTTGTGAATTAGAAAACAAGAACTCCCATTTTTGATCAACAGTTATACACTGAAACAAAAGAGCTTTGGATTTTTGCAGAAAGTTAAGGTTTTTGCACTACCTGACATGCAATTGCAAAAGCCAGGCAGTATCCACGTTCTTCCCATCCATCTAGGGATATGTTGCACATATACATATATGTGTGTGTCTGTACACACACGTGCACACATACACAGACACATACACACGCCCTGACAGCTTACACCTCCTTTACGCTGTGCACAGCACGCTACAGTCCTAATCCTGATTCCACCCCAATACTTCCACTAGATCAAGGTCTTACTGGCCCATTGGCCCTCTCTTTCTTGCTCTAATGACCTTCTGTATGATATTAAGTTGACTTTCAGCAAAACTTGCCCGAAGTGACCCAAGAGGGACAGTTACGGAGGTGCGAGGAGCAGGGCAGAACCTGGGGGTGCTGCCTGCGGGACCCCCAGCCTGGGTGCCCCGGCCGTGAGCGTGGGACGGCGTCTCAGCCCAGCACCGACCGCGTCTTCCTTGCCAGGGACTGCGCTGAACTCTTTTAAATCTGCAGTTTTCGCCTGCCCCTCTTCTCCTGCTATTATCCCCTGCTAGGAGACGAATTTTTATATTTCTGACCAAGATCCAATCTTCTTTCCCTTATCAAACATAATGGAAAATGCTGTAGTTACAGAATAACAAACTCGCCTCCTGGATAAATGTCAATCTATTTTTAAGTGCGCGATCAGCTCGGGAGCTGCCTGTGACAGCGTATCACTTCATGCCAACGTGGTGCCCCTTCACTTCTTATTTCGCTCGCCTCCAGCCCCCTGCGTTTGGTACCACATTGCCTCGATCATCGCCCCTTTTCCCTCTTCCAGCTGGTTCCCCTCCATATGCAAAGGGCCTGATCCTGCCTGCTCCCACGTTAGCTCTGGCACAAAGTGAGCTGGTGCGATGGGAATCAGGCGTAGAGCTGCAGCAGTATCTCCAACCTAGGTACCTGGATACTACTAGTTTTACGTGCCAAGTGTTTCTCTTTCAGACTTAAGCCCTGTTCAGTTAACATTCAGCTACATTCATATAAGTCTAGAAATTGCTTGTGTAGCCGTGTAATTCAGCTTTGTGCATTTTGCTCTTGGACTTTTGGACCCATAAGCTAGTTTCAATCTATCTTACTCTGTATTTGAGGGTTGCATTTTGGAGATGGACGTATTATTCTTTATAGTCAAACACAGGGTAGGCTGCTTTATGGAATTTGAGTGCACAGAGAGATTTGCAAAAGCCCCCTTCGTTTGTACTTGTGGGGAGCAGACCTCCAAAACCATTGCTAGCATTAGATCCAATTTGAACATCAGTTACTTAAAGAATGATTTTTTAAAATTTTTTTTTCTTTCAGTTGGTCATTTGTACCAATTTGGTGTACAGACTCTTCAAAATTAAGAGGGCTAAGCTCCAAGTACAAATTTAATTAATCAATAATTGCCATTTTTAACAATCCTGATTTATTCAAAATTGACCTCCAGAAAAGGAGCTGACTCCATTAACGTCTGCGCTTAGCTCTCTGCTGCAGCAGCTCTATCTGCTGACGGTCTTGCGGGGCAAGTTTCCTTTAAGAGAACAAAATCCTCAACTTCATTTCTCCAGTTCCCTAATTTTGATTCAGAGCCACATCTTTGTTTAAAGGTTTATGTAGATAAACCTCAATTTTGTCAATCTCAATTTTGTATAAGAAGGAGGATCAACTTCTAATTTCCAATGTTAAATCCTACGCTCTACTTTCCGCCGCAATATTCTCAAGATGACTATTCCAGGTTAGATCCCATGCTGGGTTCAACACTTAAAATAAACTAAAGTAACAGTAACTTCATTTACTCATTAAGAACATGGGCTTGCTCCGAAACTATTTGATATGCAGTGAGCTTTCAAAGTTCAGGTTAAGGTAGATAACAGCGGCGTGGACAGTAACAATGACATTTGGGACTGCCCGAAATACAAATCCGGTGCTTTCCTATTGCTTAAGGACACACAGTAATACAAGTAATCTTTTGTGATAGCCTGTATATAAACCAGATATGAAAGATCTTCCCGCAGAGTGCCCAGCTGCTATGGTAATGGCATGTTGTTTCAAGCACCTAGTGAGAGGTGAAAACTCATTGGCCATCATATTTTCTTCAGCACAGTATCTATCTTAAGTATTCCTGATCCCACTGCTACATATGCTCCCAAAACAGCAGCAGAGTACCAGCACAGCAGTACTAGCCTTGGGGCTGCTGTGCTGCCAGGACGCTGCCACTTGTTCTCCTGCGAGCACTGATTCACGACCCTGCGACTGGATGGTGAGAGCCCTGAGCTATAGGAGAGCTCTGCCTATAGGAAACCCATTTCCAGTCTCATCTCTGCTGCAGACAATCAGTAAAACACAAGTATCGCGTTCCCCTTCCTAGCAGAGTGCTGCTAGAAGACAACTATTAAAGCACGCCAGCCATTCAAATATTATTAAGATTGCGAGAAATGATCATACTGGAGTAAAACTAAAGTCCCTGTAGTGCAATAACCTGTGGGGTTTGGTGCTTAGGAGAAGAGAAGGTGCAGAGATAACCGGGCTGAGGCTACGTACCCACTCCCAGTCAGCTGGAGTTAGCTCACCTCCTACTACACCTCGCTCGTCTCGTGTAAGATTGCCCTAACAAACACTTTTCCTGTACGTGCTATGACAGGTGCTGTATTTGAACAAATTTTAATAGACAGCATATTAACTCTGACGGCTTCAGATCGCCGAGGTACGTGTGTGAGTTTGCGTCTCCTGTATAAACATTCCTGACTCTCATCTGCTTTGATCAGTATCACTCACTTCTGTGATCCTTGCTCTTTCCCAGCATCGTGACAAATTTTTGGTTCCATGTCAGCAGCAACGTCTCATTGGCTGTAACGGTGGTTGAGATGGGCCAGTTCATCTCAGTATCGTACCCTGGAAGTTCAAAATTGATCTGAAGATACTGTGAAAGTTTTCAAAATGTGCATAGCAAATCCTCTGTTGAACTCCAAATTTCTGAGCATCTTGTTGCCATGAATTTTTTATGATCTGGAAGACAAGGGTACATTTCTGCTACCGCTGAGCAGAATGGAAGGGGACAGAGCTACAGCACACTTGGATTCCTTCCTTCTCACACTTTCACCACTTTAAAAATCTCTTTAGTTTAACCATTGGACTACAAAGGAGGAAGGTTTGTGATATTACTCAGATCAAGGTAATACAGTAGAAAAATTTTATTATTCTAAACAAGGAAAATTCCCAAGGAACAGGGCTGGCGTTACACTTTTTACAGGATCTCAGAATATGACCCATATTCAATGGGACTGTTGGGTCTATTATGTTGACACTACCCTTTTTTCCCATTTTCTTCTTTATATATATTAGAATACGTATCTGGGACCAGATCCATAGCTCAGCTCCATCAGCTTCAGTAATGTCATGCTTCCCTCTACCAGATGAAGTTCTGCCTTTAAATTTCGGAGGATGTAAGAAAATGCACTAAAAGAGCCCTAGACTACACAGTCCACTGATTCTCCTCTCTCTTCAAATTCCCTTTGCCCTAGGCTATTACCTCAATCTGCTTCTTTTGTTTCGTAGTGACTGGTATATATCTTAGAACAAAGAGTATTGGTTTGATCTGTGTTTAAAGCAGCATGTTCTGGAAGTTGTGCTTGCACTTGCATGATAGTTAGCATTCTGGGTTTTTTTGGGGAAAAAAGACTATTCTAGTAAGTTATAACACCACAGAGAGGCTTTTCTTTCTTCTTTAGAGACAACTGCAACATGCAAACATTCTCCTGCTTAGAGGAGTGTGTGTCTATACACATGCAACCTAATCATTAGGCTCATCTTCAAACCATATGCTCCAACTCATAAATAAAGTCTATTAAGACTGAACTATTGATCAAACGTAAGGATCAGGGATTCCAGCGTCATCTCTTTCTCTGTAGGCTGCTGCCTCCACCAACTCTTATAAGTTAACATTTGAATTGGAATTAGCCCTTGTAATTACATTTATATTAATAGAATTAGAAGGCAAATGTTCTTCTGAGTTTTATCTTCAAGTGATAAACTGAATCGTCACTTCAATCTATTGCGCTTGCACAGAGATTTACTATATGTGAATCTCAAAGTAATTTTGAGATTGAAACTTGGGCAATTCTAGGGACAGACCAAGATCAAGAGACAGATTTGTCTGCTCTCAGGTGGCTGTACCCCACCAAGCTTTTCCTTTCCCAGACCCTTATTGGTTGCTCTTATTAGCCCTTTCTGTAACCCAGTCCTTGCATCAACTACTTAGTGTGTACAGAAATGTTTATATCCCTTGAGCTCGAGCCTCCTTTAGTTTCCCTTCATTTCCCTTTCTTAGAGCCTGTCCATTTGTTCTTGTGTTTGACACTAGTTTCCTGACATCTCTCCTAGCTATTCCCCTTAGAATCGTATATAAAATAATGATGTCCACCCTGAGCTTTCCTCTCTTCAAAAAGCACTGACCTAGTTTCTCTGCTTTTACAGTGGAAGTTCTCCAGTCCCATGTCAACGAGGTTGCCCTGACATATCTTAGCTCTGATAGTTATCTCTCTTTTAATAATGGCATCCTGAATGGTGATTATTTCCTCTAAATGCATCTTCATCTGTTCCCTGTAGAATATTTCCTTTTGAGTTACTTCTGATTGATCTGGTTTTGGTGGTAGGGCTACGCAAAGATAGCTCTGATCTTTCTATCCAGGGTCTGACCACAGGTGATGATGCCTGTGGACTTTGGCCAGAATTGGAGCCTTTGATAACGTATTCCCCAAACCTGTATAAAACACAGTGAAAAAAGCCATAGTTTAAATTGCTCTTTCTTATTATTAATGGAGCAGATCCTCAGCCAGAGTAGTGGGTCACTTAAGTCCTTGGATGTGTGCAGAGATGACAATATTGCCTACTAGCTACTGAATCGTTATTTTTGTACGGCATCGCTCACTTATTTTTCCTTCACTTTGCAGTACATTCTTTCTTTTCGTTATGTGCAAACTTCCCCCTTTTCCTAAGGACCTGATCCTCCACCATCAAAGTGAGGGGGAGATTTTACCTAAGCTCCTACGGGAACATCATGAAGGCCTGGCTTTTTCTTTGGGTAAGTTTTTAGTATACTTTTGTTTATTAATTTTTTTTTAAATTCCCTGCCCATACCCTCTTATTTCTCTACCTTATTTATTTATTTATGCCTCTTTTCATAGTCTTTATCCTTTCTCATTGACCTCTGACTGACAAATTGCTCTCAGGTTGTAAAAACTTCCCACCGTCACTTACTGTGATGCTGATGCAGGAGCTGGAGCCGCACTGCTGTACCTGCAGCCTGACAGCCTTTGGGTACAGCGCGTGTGCTTGCTTGTAGTTTAATGTTAGGCACGGTCCCATCGCACGTCGCTGAAACATAGCAAACTCCAGTGACTTGGGTCTCTTCAGGATATGAGTGCTGATTTGAGCTGGAATGGGCTATATGTGAAACTGCTCTCTTTTATGTATTTGAGCCATCCAGACTGGGTAAGCAATTTTTCTTTCTGATATTTACTGAAGAATTTGGTGTCCTCCATCACCTGCCTTAGTTCAGCCTCAGAAACTCCTTGCCCCAGCTGGTTGCTCTGTAAGGATCATTTCTACTGGGCTGTTCAGGGGAAATCAAGCTGACTTCTATACAGTTTGTCTAATTTTGTGTGGCAAAAAGCAACAAAACATTTGCTAATTTGCTTTGTACCTGGAGCTCCTTGCAGCAGGGGCCATCCTGCCTGGTGGGGGAGAGGGCATTGTTTTATAGGGTGATAGCTTGCACCACCTGCAATTTGATTTTTTTTCGCAAGTGTGTGCAATCCTGATTTACACTGATGTTATAATTTTTTTTTTTTCCTAAAAGTAGAATGTATTTTTCTACCAAAAATGTTCACCTGGTTGGATAGCTCTTCTGAGTGCTTTCTGTGGAATGGAGGCAGACAAAAATGGCAAAGATGTAAATAATTGATTCTGTCCCACTGAAACCTCTGGACTTGTTCCCCAAGCCAGCCTTTCATGCAGATGTATTATCTCACTGAGAATTTCTTGTCAAACTATGTTAAGTAAATAAAAGAGAGGTGAAATATCAGCAACAAAGCTAACAAATGGAGCTGAATGCTCCACTTGAAAGAACAGATCTAGCTGTTTACCATGCTAATCTGAAATGAAATGAAAATGTATGTTTTTCATCTTTTCAGACAACGATCTTCAAATACAGGTAGCTGAGGTCTTTAATAACACAGAATTTTTTTTTTTTTTTTTAAAGAAAAACCCTATTGCGGAGGTATTTTGTGTGTGTGTGGCTGGATCAGTGTAGAAACTGAAATATCTATTACTGTTGATAGTCTTACCAGTCTGAGCCCTATATCATATGCTGTTTTGATTTGCCTGGCTCATACATGCCCGCCTAACTTGCTGGTGCTAAAGAAGGGTACGCAAATACTTCTGCATGCTCGGAGGTTTACTCTCCCTTTGCCATACACCAAGCCCTGAATCCCTTCCCGTGGCTGCTCCCAGTCTGTTCCAGTGCCGTGCTGGGGGGCCGTTCAGTAGCCACCGTGAGCACCTTAAAAAATCTTGGCAGCGACCTAGCCAGATGTTAGTTGGAGTTATCAGTAGCGACTAATATTTGTTGAGTTCAAGTTAGCATTTTTGTCATACTCAGGGGGCCAGAGCCTAACTAGGTGTTATTCTTTGCTTCACAGAGATTAAGCCTGATTCGCAGCTGGTTCCAGCAGCTTTCCGGAGGGAACATCCTCCCCAGACGGGCTGCACGCTGCTAATTACAAGGGAAATCCTGGCAGTGTCGAAGTCGGTGCCAAAACTTCACTGATTGCAGCGATGCCGGGATCTCACCAGATGTCTGGATTGTTTATCCGTCTGGGGGTTTCTTACCCAGGTTGTTTGCTGGCCTTGACCTTCCTCGGGAGCGACAGCTCCTCTTCCACCCCTGCAGAAGAAGGGCCGTTTCTGACGCAGCTCCGTCCCCCATCCCTACCTCTGGCTGCTTCTCGCTGACGTATCTTTGGCGTTTGCAGTTTGTTACAGCCAGAGAGGAAGAGAAGCCTCTTATCCGGCTGCGGCTGTCGGTGCTTTTCCGCTGCCTGTCACCCAGACCTGGCGCTGGGCTCTCCAGCGATCATCTGGCCTCATCTCCCAAGGGAGCACTGGTCCACGTAGCGCCCGTACATACCTACGTGGAAAGATGGCGCGAGCCGCAAGGAACTTACTTAGTAGTTAAGGAGAGACAGGAATACGAAAGTAATTTAATTTTTCATGCAAAACTCTGCTAGGAGCTACTAGACTTTCCAAAATGTATTCCAAAGAAATGCAGAGATAGATTCCCGACCGGCATTAATCAGTGCTGATTAAGTCATGGAGCTACCCAATTTCTGCCTGGTGAGTACTTTTCCTGTCATTGATTTATTGCCTTCCTTAGAAAAATAAGACCTGGGAAATAAAGAGTTCATGTAAATTTGCTCAGTTACCCAGCCAACTGTTGACTATGGTACCAGGGATAATAAATGTTCAGGGGAAATTCCTTGTGCATGTTCGTGTACTGAGGTCAAGAGCAGAGGTGTCCCGCGTGCGCTCCAAATCTTCCAGAAGCTGCAGGACGCAGCTCAGCTGCAGCAACACATGCAGGGCCTGCAAAGAGCAAAAAAGAAGACGTGTGGCCGAACAGGCTCCCTGAACATCTATGAGGCAGCGCACGTGGCCAGCGTGACGGCAGAGAGCCTGGAGCACCGCTCCCCTCGCTGGGGAGGAGGAAAATTTGCTTTTCCTTCTCAGCCTGCCATGAGAATGGCCGTGCTTATGGTTGAGATCCAATACTTGCCACCAATACTGCTATTGATAACTGGCCGCAGGATGCTGTTTCTTTCCTCTCATTCATAAGAGAACTCCTCAGTGTATATGACTTAAGGTTTGCAGGATTGTGCTGTGTGGGGAGTTATTGTTTTCCTGCAGACACATGGCATTATGTTTAAGTCACTGGATACATTAACACCACCATCTGGTTTTGTTTTTCAAATGACAGCACATTATTTGTTAAATACTTTCTACCCCATCTTCTTTAAGATATTTTAAGGATAAAGTCTGCAGAGCTGTACAGAGGACAACTCTTAATCGGGTTTATTTTTTGACTTACCAGTTTGCAAATGTTGCTTTCCAGCTCTCTTTCTTTAGAGTATTTGTTGCATATTTTCATTAACCTGATATGATGAACAACTTTCATAAATTTATGAGCTATGCAGCATGAAGAATACAGCTGCGGAAGGCCTTCTGCTAGGGACAACATGTGAGACTGTCCAAAGAGAAAATGAATGCTTTGATTTTGGGGTATCCTTTTTGTGCCACTACCAATGGATCTCGCGTCTGGAAGGAGCTTGTCACTTGGAAGAGATGTCAGATCCTTTAAAGTGTGCATCACCCACAAATTTCTGAGAACTTCTTAACACTTCCGAAAATATAGCGAAGTTATAGCTAACAAATCCATCCGTTTGCTATAATAATATGCTAAGTATAAAAAGGACCTTTGCTTTAACGTCATGGAACAAAGTGAGAGAACTCTTCAAGATACAACTGCACTGAAAGGATTTCTTCACCTATGGTCTTTAACTCTTTCTCCCTTTTGCCTGTCGAAGGCAAACAGACCATTTGTTTCTCATCCAATGACTCTCTCAGCGCAGAATGACAGTCACTTGGTGTGCCCTAAATGTGCTTTCACATGACCAGGAGAGGTGCATTTATTGCTCCGTTACCTAAACCATGCACGTGCTGACCATACATTTGCTGTATCTTTTTTTTTTTTTTTAATGAAAGCTGCATTGGTACAAACATTTGCCTATTTGCTTGCCAGTGGCACCTGTCACCAACCTCATTAAGTGACAATGAACAAGATTTTTTTTTTTTTTTTTCTCAAAACCAGAATATTTACATATTTCAACCCTGAGGCTCAGCCCACCCCACCCTTTACTCCAGATCTTCGCCTCTGCACCACTGCACTAAATAAATTAACAAGTTATCAACAAGACTGCCAGGCCACTACGGGCTCCCCATTACTGAGGCTGTCATTGCCACTCAGGGCTCTGCTGGAACGTGACAACTTCACAGCAGAAGGTCACTCCCCCCAGTCACTCTCTCGCTGCTGCTTGGAGGCAACCATTCTGAGAAATGATTTGTTATGGTAGAATCGGAGGCACATTTGTTAGTTAATTCATTCTGTAAAACTCAAATGAGATGAAAAACAAGCATAGATCTGACAAATGGCATTTAATTATGTCTGAGCCTAAAATTCATAATACATATTTATGCTGCCCTAAGTCATTCGCAGCCAAGGTCCCTTTTATTCTCATAACTGAGTCCAACTGCTGATATGGGAAGAGGGTGTTAGTGATGGGCTACTCCACATTCTTTCATTTCGGTGCCTCCTTCTTTCCGCCTTAACTTTCCATCCCCTGCCCTCAACAGGCCACAGGCTTTCCCCGAATTTACAGTGCGGCAGTTCTCTAGGTGTTATGGTTCCATAGCCTGTGCAAGTAGTGCAAAGAAGAGCTTATAGGTGCCTAATAGCTTTATCTTGAAAGATTAAAATGGTCTTGTTTCTAATCACAGCTGGTCTCTAACTTCTTTGTGGGCTTTTGTTCCAGGCTTGGGATGTAGGAAGATAGCAGGGAGCACTGCACAAGGGCTGTGTCCCTGGTGAGCTGGGCTACAACCTGCCACTATCAGGATAACTGGTTTTCTGCAGTGGAGGGGGACCTGCCTCTGCAGGGACACTATGAGAAATGGTTAGTACGAGACAAATAGGAACACCTTGCACTGATGCTGCAGAGGCTTGAGAGAATGTGCAAAGCACAGGCTCCTGGGAAATGGACACTTTCACATGTGTGGCTCATTAGCACACAGAAGCTCTGACCCAGCAATATATTTACACACACTTAAGTGCACATCCAAATGGGCTAAATATACACCTGCTTCCCCCTTCAGCTGCTAGAAATCTAGAGAGTCTGCATTTGGTGTAATGTCTGAGATGTCTTTGACACAATAACATACGCTGCAACTCCGCTGAAGATGTATGTATATTTTTATAATGATTTGGTGCTGTTATTGTAAAAGCAAACTATTTTTAAAAGTTCTTCTTTCAATATGGCATAGAGTCTCCAGCCAGCATCCTGAGCAATGCCTGACTGGAGAGAGACTGAAGAGAGAAGAGTTTCCATCTTCTCTTCCCCTCCAGCTTCCTGAACCTTTGCTCGCTGCAGAGCCAGGTACATGGGAAATAATTCCTACAACCGTGAAGTCAGCCAGAGGCTTTTTCTCCTCTGCAGTGGGCTCCCACTCCAGCCTGAGCACCCCTGCCTCTTGACCTCCTCCGCCGTGAGACAGCAACCCCAAATAGCTTCAATCTGATCTCTTCAACGGGAGTCTCGGAGGAGGAGGATCTGCCCCAGTAGCTCAGGAGAGAGGCGATTTCATCGCTCACGTCTGGCTGCCATGCTACCCCTGCCTCTCTTGCTGTGTGACTATGTGCAAGCTTGGAGAGTGCTTTTCGTGCTTCTTGACATTATTGCTCTGCCGAGGCACGGGAGAGACTACCTCTCCTCCCCTCTCTTGGCACGTTGCCACCCAAACTCACTAGGGAGCTTCAGTTTTTTTTGTTCTCTGGTGGGAAATTTCATTTGACCCTTTCAAGTGGGACAAGAACAGATATCAGATGTGTTGACGATGAAGTGCTTTTATCTGAATTCAACAAAAGAGGTACAATGAAAAGATTGCAGCTGTTGAGCAAAAGCACTGCACCTATTAGAGAGTTCATATACATTTACAAGTGGCACATCACTGAAGGCTCTCCTCACCCTAGCAAATGTACTCCTTCCACAGAAAACTTGTTAATCTTTCCGTCAGCTCTGCATGCTTTACATACCTTTGGGAAAAACGTGGTGTTTGACTCTCTTGCCAGATCTTGCAACGATAGAAATGCTGTTAGCAGGTAAAAGCTACATGGAGGTGCTTTATCTGTCTTCTAGGTCTTCCTGATGCAGGATGGGACAGCAATTTAGAACACCAGATAACTCAGATTGTAATTAAATTCTAAGAAAGACCACCATTGCCCTATTGAATAGACATCTACTTACTTTACGCACATATTTAGATAGATAAATAGATAGAAAGGTAGGTAGATAGATAGATAGATTTCAGTTAAAAATAGAATTAATGTTTTGCTTGTTTTCACGCACACACACATAAAGTCATGCAGCTACTAAAACAATATGTCCTAAAAATTAAGGTAGCAAATCAACTCAGTCAGGAAGCAAGTAACTCAGACTTGGCAAAGGAGACTGAAAAAACCCCAGCCCCCAACGTAACTATTATCTGACATCATACAGCAACTGCACTTCATAATAAGGGCAATAAAGCATCTACTAATCAGAGAAAATCCTGATGAAATTTGGGGAAGGATATAGCTTGCAGTCAATCAATCGTGCAAAAGTAGCAATAAGCGTTTGCCCACATCCTAATGAACTGGGGACATGGGAGCGAGATCGAAAAGGAACAGCAAACACTTTGCAAGTTCACCAAGGTGGCCCAGGCACTGGGTCAACAGTATTACCTAGAAGTCAAAGAGAGCGTGACCGTCCTTGAGTAAATGCACTGTGGCAGTGCCTAGTGCGGCCGGTGAGGGCCAAGGCCCACAAGGCTGCTTTAATTAGTGCCAGTTGGATTTTCTTTAGAAACCCTCTAAAAGTCCAGTACTGCTGGAGCACAGTTCGCACTGGCTTTCCTCTCCCCATGGTCCTTGTTCAGGAAATGGAGTAAGCACCAGGCAGGCTTCAGATGTTTCGCAGCTTAGAAAGAATTCATACAGGGAGTATTCGGTTCTTAGACACTGATTTCCGAACACTTGTCTTCCACCAGGATGAGCCCCCCTGACTGCTGAAGGAGTAATTTTGCAACAGTAATTTTGCAACCACCTTTATGCAAACGTATGATAGCAAAGGGAAGATACCAGGCTGAGGACAACAGCTATGTCAGTGGATGGGTTGTTGTGCTGGGAATGATGAACCCGCTGGAAAAATAATAGTGAGCTTGACCTCGTTCCTAAAAGTCTTTGCATCTCATAACAATCATGACCTTTATATAATGTCAGTATTTGTCCCACTGACATCAATGGTTAAACTCCCCTGGATTTCATTGGCCTGAAAATTTTCCCCAAGTGGTGTTATTTCCCTTTTCTTGCTATTTACAGAATTCTCCAAACTAACTCTTTACATTTAATTTGGCCTCTGACTTACCTTATAGATGTACCAGATCCTGTCTCTTTTGTCCTGTACCTTGATTTGTTCATGTCACCGACACAAATTAGTTCTAGAGCGCTTGCAGGTAATTTCATGCTTATAATGCACCTAATTTACTTGCACAATGATGACTGCACAGCTGCACAGGATACGGAAGGTCAGAGCCCATGGGCTGCAGCAAAGGCCATCATAGTCCGTGCAAAAATTCCCACAGTGTTAAACGAATTTTGGATCTGGCCCATGTGTATTCAGCAGTGACTTTCTACTTAGCATACTGGCACAAAGGGAGTCTTTTCAGACTGTTCTTCACCAGGTTTCTTTTCTGCCTTGCAGCAGATCTACAGCAAAGCGTTGGCTCCTTGCCAGTTGAAGTAAGTCAGACCCGTGGGCTGGTTAACTCTGCTCTTGTACAACTTTTAGCCCAACGGTGTCTCACGGTGCTTCGCATGCACCAGCAATAATCACAACCGCGGCAGGATAGCAAAACGATTTCAGCATGCATTTATGTAGATTCTGTTGCTTTGCCAAGGTAACAGCAGGGCCGTATCTCGGTTTGCATTGGTGGGGACTTATGGCAATATGTGAGCTCGGGTAGATGGCAGAGCAGCTCTACTGCCTCGAGGGGACGCTGCAATGAGCTGAGAGGCAGCGTCAGCTCAGTCTGGTTGTTTAATAGCAACCCTGGCTACTGTTGCAGGATTTGGGCTGGTGCTGGGAGGTGAGTTTCTTACTGCAAAGCCCCGTTGCTGGAAAGGCGGGAGGACGGTAAGGGATGCAATCGCCAAGGGAACTGTTAACGGGTTCCCCAGCCTTTCTACACCTTTCACATCCAGTCTACGTGCAACTTGGGTCCTTCTCCATAAAGGAACTGCTCTTGCACTAATGGGAAATGAGTTGCTTGTGGTCTTGATCCAGTTCACATTGTGGACTGGTATCAGCATCGCAAAAATCCCATCTCTCATACACAGTAATATCACAAATATCAGAGTAAATCAGTGCAGAGATTCCTGAGCCCTAGAGGTAGTTCTGTTCTCTGTGGTGATCAAAGCATGCTGATGTCTGCAAAGCAGCATGGCCTCAGCCTTGCACTGGGTTTCTGCAGAGAAATATGGAGCTCCTGTCCAGAGGGAGCATCTCTGGCTCCTTTTTGAAGCCTCGCATTCATTTACAAAGTAAGGATTACACCTGACAAACAATAATCATTAGGATTTAACTAATAATTTCTTCCTAGCACCTCGTCTTTTAGTGAAGTCTCAAAAATTTAATTTACATCCTTACACATCCAAGCAACAGATCTCTAGTTAGACTAAATCAGGGTATTTTATATTACTGATTTAGTGGATGTAACTTCTAAGCAACAACCAGAACATGTGCATTACTTGATTTAGCTTTTCCTCTCTGCCGACCCTAGTCTATCTTCAAGGTCTTGAAAACTGTTACAAAATTCAGATGAAGAATGGAGAACTAGGACCCACTTGGTCCAAACCCACACGTCCCCTGCCCCCAGGACATTAGAGGATGCCTTTCTTACCTTGCTACCTTCCAAGTCTGGAGCTCTTGGTGCACAGACGTAGCTCGACGTCTGAGGTTCAGAGCATTTTCATGGACAAGAGGTGTCATTCAGCAAAGCCTGCGGCCAAACCGTGAAAGTTTTTCATTGACTTCAATGAATTCAACATTTACTCTGCACTGATGAATGAAGTAAATGTTCAGCTAATTACTTTTACATCATGCAGTTCTAGTCTTAATATTAAACCATTGCTTCATTCTCTGTTCCTGTGCCCTTACCAAATAGTAGTAGATTATTTTATGGGATAACCTCATTTTCCTTCCCTTCTTCCGGTGCCTTTCAAGCAAGTGCCTTCTAAGGCAGACCTGGAGTTGGCAGAAAAAAAATCAGGCACAACCAATGAGCAAGACCTAGTTAGAGCAATCAGTGATTTGAGGCTCCCTCCTCATCCCAAGTGGCTCTGGCAGTTTCCTTTTATTCTTTAACATTGTTCATATTATTTACACAGCTGCTCCAGTAACTTTTTCTTGTTATATATTTATTTATTTCTTCCTAGTGTGGTTTTTTTTTAATATTAACTTTCTCCCTTTAGATTTTAGAACAGCATCAGTTTATGTTTACTGCCTCAAAGAATGATTTGCTTGTAATTAAAACCACAAATCTAACAGTGCCTAAATGTAAGAGTGACCTGTGTTTATGAAGGGCACACAGGGGCAGGTTTTGAAAGCTGAACTACATCATTTCAAGATCCATAATCAGTTTTTAGGGGTTTTCTATTACTATTATTTCAAGGTCCAGGTGTCTAAAACAGTATCATTTTTCTCACTTGCTTTTGCTAGGTGGTTTAAAAAAAAAAAAAAGTATTAATGCAGCTGTACAGATTATAGCTGTGTGTGACTGCCCACTGGATTTACATGCGCAATTACCCCAACAGCATACAACCCTCAGAGACTCGCACATGCAAAAAGCCTGTTAGCTGTAAAATTGTTGGCACGGATGCTCCATTTCCAAATGCAGTCACACTGAATATGCATATACATTAGGTGCAGAAGCACACACATTTTTGAAACTGGAGGCCTCAGTATGAACCTAAAGAAGAAAAGACAAATGCTTCGAAGGAGGGCTTTAGGTCAAATTCAGTTAGCAAGCATAAATCTGCTGGATTGTACTCATGTGCCTTATACCAATGTAACTCATTTTCTTCAATTAAATGTGGGAAAACCCTGTGGATTTATAGTTTTCTTATTTCTGCCTTTACATGTTTTGTGTGTTTATAATCTTGTTGAATTTTCCCTTTCTGATTCTAATAGATTAAAAACAGCCCAATGTAATTTTTATCCAAAACTTCTAGGCACCTTAACAGGAAAAAAAAGAGCTTCTGAGTACTAACATGTTTGAAAATCAGGCAACCGAAGATGGTAAACATAGACTTAGGTGTCTGAATTTAGGCACCTATTTTTTAAAACTTTGGCTTAGAAAATAAAGTATCTGAATGTATATAGATAAAATAAATCACCAGTCACTTTTATTACACGTATGTTTATATAAAGACCTTAGAACACGTTTTTAAAATGTAAACGTTCCTTAGTATGTTTAACTATGTGTCTAAAGAAGATGTAGGACAGAAAGAAAACAAAAGTTTGACAAATGTTTCTGATCAATCCTGAAGAAATCAATAGGAACTCACTCACAGCATGATTTCATTTAACTTTCCATGCTAGGAATAGTAACCTGGCTTTCTGTTAAAGCTAAAGCATTCATACTTCTTAGTGATTTAATTCTCATGTCAACATATATCAGGCAGGCAGAGAATGGCTTGGAGATTGGGAGGGGAAGGAGGAGCAAATGGAAACATGCGGAAATTGTATGGACTGAGTTGTATGGTTGGGTGACTTTGTTTCACCAAATCTAGTTTTTAATAGAAAATGGGGGTTTCATTAAGATGCATGCTTCTCTTCCCCTTTGAGGAAGCAGAAAGTGTCTGTTTCTCAAACAGTATTTTATTGCTTATTTGAAAAATACCTAACACCTGAAAACTGGAACAACTTGGTAGAGAAAAGAGAGAAAAGCCATCGAATCCCAACTACTGCCTTGGTACCTTGGTGGGAGCCACAGCCTGGGTGCCTGATGCCTCCTGCCCCTGCAGCCGCGCCATGCACCCCGCAGCGCCCAGAAATTCTGTATGTCCATCTTGCACACTCTTAATGTGCTGCTGTAAAACAAGAAAAGGGGAGACAAGCCCAGAGAGCAAGAGGCTCAAGGCATGCAACCGTACTTCTTGTGAATGAGTTTGATTTTTTTTTTGGCCAAAAAGGAAAGTATTTTGGCCCATAACTCAAATATCTCAACAGAGGATTTTGTTTTGGAAATGTCTTCAGGTTTTCTGCAAAAAGTCAAAGCCTTCAGTGAAGAAAGCCACCACTTCCCACCTCCTAAGCATGGTAAAACTGTTAGCACTGCAAGCTCCTATGGCGAACTTACTTCTGCTCCCTTAGCAGACCAGAACCTTACATGGTGTATGGAAACCAATGGAGCATTCAAACCCAGAGAACATCTGGTTTACAAGATTTTCTTCTTGTTTGTTCATGTTTGTGCTCCTGGAAGCGTGTGCATTTGGGTCCATAAGTGTATGCGCATGTGCATGTATGTCTGTTCTTACTTACTCTAAATATAAACTGTTTTCTGAAAGGACATTATTCATACTTAGATGAAAGAGCGCTATCCTTCATAGAAGTTTGGATCAAAACCCGAGCTTGACACAGAGTGCCATATTGGACTAAACCAAAGTGTGGAAACAATGTTCTCCAAATACTGAGAGAGTCCAAGCTCGGATTGGTCCATTGCAAGGAAAGTTATGGATAATAAAAAAGATCCCAGCTTTGCTGCTTCATTGAATCTCCAGTCATATATAAAGCAGATGTCCTTTTTACAATATGCAATGTGTAGGCTAAGAAACTGCATCAGCTAGTGACATCTGAGAGTGACATTGCTTTGAAATACACCTTTTTATCTTGTGTACACACAAAATTATGTGCGCGCGCACACACACAGTCTATATGGCTTAAACAGAATGATTTATTATGAATTTTTCCATCAGCATCCAGATTTGACTGACCGTGGAATTCATACAGAACAGATGAAAAATGTGTTACTTTTAGGCTAAACTGATGAGTGAGTCTGCAAAAGGAAACACCACAAAATCCAGTTTCAGTCCAACAAGCTGAAGAGGCTCTATTATTATGATCTTTATTTTTCGTTATTTTTGTGGGCAAGGTATGAAGCAAAATAGCTATGTCTGTTTAGCTGCCTGAACAATAGAAAAGTTTATGCAGCTCTTGAGCTGAAATGTTTCTGACAGTTTTCAATTTTAGCTCTTTTGATTTGGTAAGAAATCTGCAAAAATACGATTTTGAAAATCACCAGTTTCATGCTTTATTCCTATCTCAAAATTAGACTATATTGTCCAACTCCTCTTCACTTAGTGTGTCTGAGGGAAACCTGGAGAATAGCTGGCAAGAATCAGTGCTGGGCTGTTGCTTAGGAACTGCCTGGGTTTCTATATTATTGCCTGATGTAATAGTTATATTGCCCGCTTGCATCTGTTAACAAGCAATACAACAGAATCCACAGGTACCAATAAAGAAATAAACCTGGCATTCATTACTTTGCTTGAAAATTCATCAGTGCTTTTTCTGGCTTGGCAACAGGGAGGAAAAACATTTTGCTCAGGTGCTAATTAATAAAATAGGAGATGTACTGACCCTACATATATCTATTTTATTTAGATTTATTTATTTTGCCCTTGGGAAAATATGTTGTAAAGAATGTAGTGTATTAGTATAATTACAATTTTGCAATGCCATAGAAAGGTACGAGGTATGAGCTGTGGTTTGTTGGTTTTTTTGCTGTAAGCTATAGTGTGGTAATATGACCATTCTTTTAATGTATTTTAAATAGAAGTAGTACGGGTTCATTTATAAAAGCAGTAGGACAGGACATTTCTATTGAGTGCTATTAGTAGACGCTCAGCAAACCCCAAGCTACAGATGAACCAGCTCACCTTAGCGGTTTCAGTATTGCCAAATCCAAGGGTGTAAAAAGGAGCAGATGGGATGATGAGAGCATGAGACGGACTCTGTGGCCACGTACATGAAAACGATGTATTTCTGTATACAGACCAAGATTTAAAAAAAAAAAAAAAAAAAATCAATCTTTAGGGTTCACTTATTAAAGTTTCTCTTGTAAGAACAAGGACTAAATTTTTTTTCCGGTGAAAGCCAAGATACAAAAAATCACGTAATTTCTGATGTTGGGGCTATAAGGAAAGCACCGGCTATCCTGAGACTAAAACTAAAGCAAACTGGCAATGCTTTGCAGCCTAAGCCCCAGCAGCTCATCCCTCACCTGACCGTGACCGAAAGCCCAGCGCAGCCACTGGGTAGACTCCAGTTCACTGCTGGGACGTCGGTCCCACGGCCCCCCCAGGGTAAGAGGTGTGTTTAATTTGCGTACGCTGTCATTTCGGTATGAGTTCACTCGCCACGTGGGAATCGCCCGCTGCCGTGAACGCAGCTCCTCTTGAAGGCTCCCGACTGAAATGCTTTTACAAGCCTACCCCTAGCAATAGCCTTCCTGCATTTAGAGGAGGCACAATAAAAATGATTGCAGCCCAACCCCTAGTTATTAAGCATGGGGAAAAGCATAGGAGGAGTTGCGGGGAAGAGTAGAGCCTGTGACAGTTACTTTTCATAAGTAAATCTTACTCATGGGAGTACAGCTACTGCTTAGATGAATTACATTTGGCTCTATCTGGGGGCCTGGATTTGTAAGGGAAAACAGTTTAAACTTCTGATTTGCTGTTCCACTCCTTCTCTGCAGGCAGAGGTATTGTGTTGGAGTACTGCGAAAGCTGAGGTTGTTCAGCAAAAACAAACGCGGGGGGGATGTATGCTCATTGCAAAGCATGGGGATTTATGAATGCAACTCACATTAGTGTTAATGGGAGTTACACGCGTAAATCCCTGCCCTTCAACATGATAATACATAATATACCCCTTAATTTTTAATTCACCAGGGTCTCAATTTTAAAGCATTTTCATATAGTTTGTCCTAATTATAATCGTTTTTAATGACAGCTTAAAAATTTCACATGACTGTCTTATCACATACGGTACTTAATTTCTCAAGTGAACAGTTTCAATGTAGTGTATTCTGGGAATTTTGAGAACTAAAACACTAAGGAAAAAACTGCTCTGTATAATCAAATGAGATGTTATTATTCCACTATGTTTTATATACACTGGAACAGAGTTTCTCACATTAATGGTGGCCATTTTGAAAAGTACTGAGAACTAAGACATTGTTTGGTTTGGAAAGTTATTGGCTTAATCTCGATCTTATGCACCAGGACTTTTAGTCTCTCTCTCATGGCCAGTACTAATGCAAATTAGTAGGTAATTATTAGCTAATGCAGGCTTTGGGGAGGTTTCAGACTATGAACCATTTTTCCTTTTCTATAGGACCTGATAAACGCCAAACATACAGCTACAACATTATTTGGACACTCAACAGACAAGCACTTGCACGTTGAATTTGAAGGACAAATGACCAAGTTCAGAGTACAGCCACACGCCCCATATCAAACACTTGTCCTTGCCTTCAATACCTCATTTGGACTGGTAAAACAGTTGTTACTGGAGTAACTGGTCCTGCATCACACATCCTAGAGGGACGCAGTGGGGCACGTGCCGTGGTGCCAACACCTAGCAACACCCCAAGGATCTGCCCAACCTTTTCATGTGCCCCACAAAGTGTCCCTGCACCGGCCGCCGACTGCGATGGACACAGAATTAGACCAGCAACTGCTGCAAGTCCCATTTGAAGCGTTTCCCTGCTCTGCAGCCAGAGCTTTAAGTTCTCTTATTTCAGTTTCTTGAACTGAGGGTTTTCTATTTTGCCTTTATGTTGACTAAACTGAATCCTGTATAATTTTGAGCTCTTCACTTTCAGAGGGAGTAATATATTTTTTACTACTTGCAGGTATAGAAAGGGCCTCTGCCAGCAAATAGATGAAGAAATATCAGGCAAAGATTTCAAAACCAACCTAGGTGACTTACAAACTTAAGTGCCATTTTCAAGAGTGACAGAGGGGCTTAGATGCCTATGAGTACCATTTTTAGTAATAGATTTAAAAAAGTAATTACTTACCTAAGGATAGCACGTATGACTTTAAAAAAAAACTCTCAACATTAGCATTAGTAATTAATAATATTTTAAATGTTTGATTTCAACCGCGCTCAAGAATTCATTTGTTTATTCATGGGAGAAAATACTCCTCTGTGCCCTGAGGTAACTACACGTGTTTGGACATCCTCATTCTGAACAATTTAGGAGTGTAACAGAAAGTAAACAGGACTTGGACTTTAGTCACAAGCGTATCCTTGAAAATTTTGTCTGAAATCAAACTTTGCCCTATGGCTAAATTTTGCATATATCTACCTAGTTTTCCATTAGTGGGTGAGAAAGAAAGTGGGCTGTGTCCTAAACCACACAGATATTAGACTTTACTAGCATGTATATGTCCATGTTTTATACATCCTTTAATTACTGAACAACCATGACTGTAGAAGGGAAATAACTTGCCAAATTAGTAGCCTTCAAACTGTCACTTTTTATAAAGAGTAAATGATAAAAAGAAATGTAGCACTCATTTGTTAGTCATTTTTATGGGTAGCTTTAAACTGTTTTGTATGTAGACTCCAGTTGTTGGTATTGTTTCCACTACAAGAAAAATAATTTGGCTGCCGCTGCAACATTTTAAGCTTTCACTGTTACTATAAAAACAATCCCCAGGAGATTTTTTCAGTCTCCTTGTATTGCTGGTTTGCAAAGACTTAGGAAGTAAAAGTTTAAAACTGCCTGGTAACAGACAAATCACTTTTAAAAGCAAGCATTGTACTGGCCTGGGAGTGCGACAGGAAAAGCTACTTTAAAAAAAAAAAAAAAGGAAAATGAAACAGTACAAAAGCTAAGCAAGCCTAATTATTTTTTAAACAAATATATGGAGGTCATCTAAAACTGTGAATGCATGAGAGGCCTTTTCCTATATGTGAATTGTCAGATCCATGTTGGAATAGGCATCCGGGCAGAGATCGGCTTTGTAACACTGCTCCCAGTAGAAAGGCATCTCAGTGTTTGAGTAATGTGCTTTAAAACAACAACATACTTTTTCTGAATGCATTAAGGCTGAAGTTTTCAAACTGGGGTACTTAGAGTTAGACCTGTCTTGTGACAGCACACAGCTCTCTGTGCTCAACAGTTTGGTATAGCCTGGGACTTTTGGGATTGGTGTGTTAAATTACACGCTATCAGCAACGGCAGCTAAAATTTTGTGCTTTTGTAATTTTGGTGGAAAGCTATAGATATAATGAAAGCGTTGCCTGAGGTCTTTGAAATATTTGAATAGACAAGGACTTTCAATAGAGTACAAGAAAGAGAGGAGCAAAAGTCCTACCGGGATTTAGAGGGATTTGGGTGTTCAGCTCCTACAAACTCCCTCCAAAATCGCAGTCCTCTTTCGTAAACGATGGCTGAATCTCGACAGATTTGGTGGTTCAGTTTGGCTGGTTGTCTGCATCCGCTCAGGCTGGAAGCTGGCCCGGGAATTTCGTTAGACCATGAGAAGTTTCCAGGAGAGTTTTCAGCTCTTGGTTCCCAGGTATCTGAGGCTTTGCCACTTCCACTTCCCCCAGCCAGAAAGCGCAGAGACGTGCAACCATTTGCGAAAAAGGCTGGCCAAACCCTTTCTGAATCAAAGGAATATTCATGTTTTGGATCAAAGACTGGGGGAAAGATTTGACTAGCTCCTGCTTTCTCTGTCCTGTGCTGCCAATGTCTGGTCCTAAATTATATCTGTTGGCCAACGCAGAACATTTTATTGAGGCTATTTTTTGATATAAGTAAAATAAATAATATCAGTTTTTGATCCTTAGGAGGAACCATGCAAAGCCGTTCTTTAGCATATTTTGTTTTTAAGACTCAAAGTCTCCATTTTCAAATCTGTGTGTCTAGAGCCAGGCTCCAAAATATATCTTGATGCATGCAGCCAAGCAAGCATCTTTCTATGGAAAATGGTTGAGCACCTGCTGCTGCTCCTCCTGATACCCAGCTCATTGCAAACTAAGTCACTTTTGTATGGGCCAAGCACCTCCATCTGGCCCCAAAGAACTTTCCAGGACCCGAGAGCAAGCCAAGGAAGGTGCAGCCCTACACATTGACATTGATGCATTTATGCTGGGGTGGCCCTCGGGGCTCTAGCTGTGTCCCAGGCACATAGCTAGTGCAGAACAAAAAGACAGTCACTGTGTCAGAGGGCTCAGAATGTGAGAGACTCCACATTTCACTCTCAAAAGGCTAAAACAATGCCCTGGCAATTAGCACCTTTAAAGCCCTCAGCTATTTATGTCCTAGGGTATAGCTTGGATTTTATTATTTTTGGGTTAAGCCATTCCAAACGGCAAAGCAGCAGTTATTTGTCTGCCATCTATTGATGTGCTGTCTTGATCTTTAATCGAGGCCGAGGGGGATACATTTCCACCTTTAATCCTTCAAACTTTCTAATGCTTTCATGTACAAATGTATACAGTAACTTGGCGTTAGCATTCCACAAATATGCAAATTGTCTGTCAGATTGGACAGGCTGCATGCATTTGAAGTTGTGTTGACAGCCTACAGAAAAAAGACATTCTCAGCTCAAACATGAACAAGATGTTTATATCCTTTTTCCCTAAAAACATACATTTTATGTTTTAAGCAGAGATGGGAGCAAACTGCAAAATTTGGATCAAGACATCTTTTGCACCCATAAAATTTGGGGATGTCTGCATCAGGGGATTTTGATTCAGCTGGCTCTTGGAAGGGGGAAATTCAGCTCAGATCTGGCTTATGTTCCAGCCTTCACAAAATACAGAGGGAATTTGCACATGAGCCTCTGTTTCCAAGTAGGTTAATGCATAAAAGAAGTGGCTCAGAAGGTGTCATTATACTCTAGATGCAGCGAGCTTTGCAGTTGGTGGCAACAGCAGTTACCTGACAAAGTACCATCTTGCCAGTCAACAGAAAAGGAAGCTGTAGAGCCCAGCATCCTTCCTGGCCCCGAGAAAGAGAACCAGAAAGAGGAGTGGTGAGATCTAGCGGATGCTGGTTATGCAGGGGGCACTGATGGACGCAAAAGGCCAGGGCATAGATTAATCTAGGCATCTACCTCCATAATTCAGACCCTCAGAAGCTCTCACCTGGGGGCTGCAGAGTCCTGCAGACCCTCCAATGGTATCAACACGTGCAGGTGTTGGCATGAACCCAGATGAACTTGAATTCTGCTTTTAAGCACATGCCCCATATCATGCCAGGCTCATAAAAGCAACGTGCTTCTTTCCTTGGCTTCAACGAATTTCACAAACCAAGAGTCTTAATGCGTTTTGCCAGCAAGGTTATAGACAACTGTCCTCTGACTAAATATTTCTAAGTATTTTAATTAAAACAGATTTGGTACACAAATGTAACTAAATACTTCTCTTGATTCTCTGCCTTGAAGGGAAGGACTGAACTCCCTCCCTTACTCCAAGCCTACCATGTGGGTATAGCAAACTAGATGTCTATGGCTCTGACATATTGTCCGCTCCAGTGAAATATTATCCTAAAGTGTGACTCAACATGGAAAAAAATTGCTGTCTAATAACTGACTGCATTGAGAGCTGTGATTCAGGTGAGAACCTTATCTAACAGCTGCATTTTGATACTCTGCATCTGGACATCCTTTACAAAGCATCATAAGGTCAGGAGCAAAAGGGTATGTCTCTGAAATAATGGTTCTTGGTACACAGGCTTCTTCTGCAGCTCATGAAAAAATTAGTTTCAGTGGTAAGGATCCACCGAAGCAAGCAGGAAATATCCCACGTAGTGTCAAGGCCCCATGAAGCTAAAGAACATGTGAAGTGATGAATCTCTTCAGAGCACAAGTTGAAGTTCTGTCAATTAAAAATCTTTGCTTCAGCAAACCACAGGTGATTTGAAGGATTGGAAAGTTGAAAGAGGGAAAATGAAGAACTTTAAATACATTTTAGGAAAACCACTAGAGCTTTCCTTTCTTCACTGTCAGAAGACTGAAGGGAAAACTTTAGGCTTGGGATCCTTCAGCATTCAGTAGCTAATTTCCCGGGGCTGTACAAGTTGGGCATGCCTGTGACACCACAGGATCTTGGGTACCAAGCACCTTGGCTCCTGCAGGAGCTGCCTGGGGATCCATTCTTTACTGTGCCGTTCCCACAAACTCAGCCGTAGCAACCTCCTGACTCATTCTTACTTGCAAAAGCATATGCTTTAGGTTTTCCATGTGGCAGGGAATGCTACGAAGCCATGCTATCTGTGGAGTCGCTGGTTGCCTTCTGGCACTTGTGCACTGACCAGTTTCTGGGTCATATGCCAGAGCTGTCTGCTGAGACACCGACCTCTGACTAAAGACCCTCTCTTCATATTCCAGCTTGGTGAATGCTGGATAACTGTTAACTTAGGAAGGCAAAATTAGTAACGTAAGGCCATCAAGCACAGAAACAAGGTCACTTCATACCTCTCTGGAGAGCCTTGTAAGGCTGGATCTGCTCAGTGTGTCCCAGAGCAGCAGGGGAGCTTGTGAAGCACATGTTGGTATGATGGAATTCAATCTTGTTATGCTAGCCCATATTTAAACGGCCATTTCGGAGGCTTAATTCTCTTGTATGGGTACGGATTGTTTGCCAACAACAACAGCGCTGAAAAGATCGGCAGCGTCAGATGGAATACCTTCAAAGAATGTTCTTTGATAGCTTCCCAAAAGTAAAGAAAGGACAAGTGGTGCCAGAAGAATGGCTTAGAATAGGAATGAGAAACCTAGTTGTAAAGAACAATAAGCGTATCGGGAGCCTAGTCTGACAAACAGGAACATAAATGCTTGCAGGATAGCGTCTCAGAGCTGCTACGATGCCAATGATTCGTGTGGTCTTCAAGAGAGTTGACAGCAGGAACTATGCTTTTGCTTACTTCGTAAGAGTAGATAACTCAGCAAGGGCAGAGAAATCATTTGACAGAGGCCAGATTCAGAAGGCATCTGAAATGTCTTTCTTTAAAGATAATCATGTTAGGAATCAAAAGGGGTCTAATGTTAGAGACTTGCCTTTCAAATGCAACAAATGATTATACCTGTCAAGATTTATGGACAGATTTATTTATGTTGACAGAGGGACCACTAATAGTTTGACAAATGAGAAGTCTTGACAGATACAACAGATATGTTCAAGTATATTTCCTCCTGTTTGAAATAGGAAATGAGTGAGTTATGACTAGCCTGTAATGTATATTGATACGACTGTTCCTAGGCTCCTTCGACAGAAGTAGATGCATTCTATGGTGCTGGATACTGAACTGGAAAGCCAGTTACAACCTTAATCATTGGCAACCCTCTATCTTCCTCCATCAAGAAAGTATTTAAAATGGCTAATTTAGAGAAAACAGGAAGGAGAGCTTTTCCAGGTGGTGCTCCTGGATGGAAAACTTACCTTCCAAAGTAAGGCAAGAATCTGGAGGAAAGAAATATTAGGATCTTAGGAAGCTTTATATTTAGAATGATTGCTAGCCAAGGACTTTTCCTGTAAATTCACAGCAAACCTAATACTTCTCCCCAGCACGGAGCGCCAGACGTCATTGTACCATCGAGGCTTCTGGTCAGGTCCAGCCAAGAAAGCAGATCTATCCCCAGGACTGCTGCAATCCTACAGCAGGGAACAATTGTACCATAAACCCCATTCAGAAAAGGTATAGAAAAGCTATCGCTATGCATTAGTGCCTGATCAAAGGCCAGTCCAACAAACGGAAAGACACCAACAGCTTCAACGGACTTTGCCTTAGGCTCTGAGATCTTTTAGGAGTTTTCTGTAGGAGCATGCAACCATTACATCTCCAGCTGTGAAAGACAGAACAATCCGTTAAGTGCTGCTCTACCATGCAGCAGCCTTTAAATGCTACTTTCATTTAACAGACAGTGAGTGACTCTTCATTTAAGTACAAGATTTCCAACCTTCTCACAGCGTGACTGGCTCTGGACAAGCCAAGCGAGGAGAGGCTGGAAGGAGAATCCCACTTTGCTGCTCTAAGGGCTGCCATCCTCGCCAAACAGGGCTGTGGGAAGCGCTGATGAAACAACACTTGGTGCAAGACCGGTGTCTGTCGCTTGCAGTCGGTTTGGGCGCCAGACCCATATTTTCCAAACAACAATGGGACGAATTACCATGTTCCCCAAGGCTTCGCAATAAACACAAACAAGTAATTAAACAAACACATGCTCTTGTCACTCAGCAATTAAACCATTTCCTGATCCCTTAATAAAAGCTGATCAAGTTTCCACATATTAATGTGACTTTGCACACTCGATCGGTTTATCGCATTAAGAGCCCATTCTGTGTCTTTGGCCGATTAAAGTCAATCTGGCTACCCTCCCTGGAGATCCCCTCAGGAAGGGGTAGGTAGCAGGCATTTTTGAACCAGGAGTATGTCTGACATCGAAATGCATTTAACTAAAGCACAATGGGTAATGCTGTTCATGCAAAAACATTTTGGTGTTTCAAAAAACCATTAGAGGGCATCAAGGGAGGACTGGAGTTTTGAAAAAGAATGAACCTTGACAGGCTAAACTAACTATTGCTCTTTCACCAGCGCACTCGCTTGCCTGGAAAACTCCAGAAGGTCTATTAATTATTTTGGATTTGTTCGTGGAAGTCATCTGAGCCGGCAATTGCCAATTGCATCAGTCTGTGACATTCCAGGGGCCGACGGTGCCATCTCCTTCATATAAATCTGTTAAATTACTAATATACTGAAATATCTCAGCTTAAAACCCACTCTCGTTCTCGTTTATCAATTTTGTATCTGGTTTTCTCTGAGGTTGAAAAACAAAGCACACCCCAAACACTTACCTCCTTGCCAGTCATTTTGTGCACGCTGTTCTTTGTTAAAAAAAAAAAATTCTGCTCTGTAATTACCAGACACAGCCGTGGGAGTGGTTAATCTTTTAAAGCAACATTATGAATTATAATACCAAGTGTATACTTCACTGTGGTAATCCTGCAGTAATGCAAGCAATATTAGCATGTTCTGGGAGGCAGAGTACTGCCAGGGGACCAGGGATGCTTGCAGGAGAAGAAAAGGGGAAGATTTCACAATAATGAAAACGATGTTGTGTTTAGTCCCACAAGCTAAAAACAAACTAAATATTTATGATAAAGGGAAAGAGTAAGGAGGATTATGGTGTCATTCACTGTAGAATAAAATATTACCTAATCTAAACATTTACATAAATAACAGAAGGATAATGCACGCTGAATTTAGATGGTTCAAAGAGAGGAGGAAATTAACTGTAACAACAGCGTAGGCGTTGCTGTGTGCAGTGGTGGGTGCTTTTGGGGCTGGGCACCTCTTCTTCTCTCTGTGCCACAGAGCCCATCACAGTGGGATCCCCGATGACTTTTGGTGCTACCAGACCTCAAATAAATAGAGCTACAAAGAATGGAAAGATGTCTTCGTGCTCTTTGGTGGAAAAGCACCCAACTTCATCCAAGGAGATGGTTTTCTGGTGTAGACCTCTACCACATGAAGTGAAAAAAAATGACATTACCTGTTAGCATTGGCAGGCTTTTAGGGGCTGTCCCAAAAGGACATGAAGCCAGCTGAGATGGGGTGCAGGCACCTGAATTTAACCCGAGTTCCCAAGTCCATTGCTGCTGAGCTCAGTTGGCAGCTAACCTGTTTGCTGTGCCTCATTTTTTTGACCTTCTGGCTCCCTAGGGCCTCAAGCTTGGCTCCGGCCGGACCCAGAAAGCTCATTTGGATGGAGCTGCAGGCTCAGCGCCTGCCCCCACCTGCGCTACCTGATGGGCAGCGACAGGACACCATGCTGCAGTCCCCAAGCTCCTCAGGACACAAAACCTGGGTTCACATCCCTCCTGCATGGAAATAGCTGTTAAAGCATTTTTTCCCCCAATGCTAGCTTCATTTAGCCATGCTGGCTCTCCCACCCAACGAGTCTTGCAGGACCCTGCAGTAGTCTGAGTCGCAGGGAAGCGCTTGGGTTTGTTTTGGGGCAGATGTCTGCAGGCAGGTAATGCTGCAGGATCCTGGCCAAATTCTTCTGGAGGCATAAGTGACACCATTTAACTGTGTGTTTCTGCAGCTGAATCACAGCTCTGTTTAAAATCTTCTTCATTCAAGGCCAAAGTAGGGTTCATTAACCAGTTATATTAAACTCCCAGTTGGAAACCCTTATTCCTTTTGCATTTAGTTTCTACTTTGAAATAGAAAAGAATGTATACAAGGGAGTAAAATAAAAATAATTTCAGCTATTAGGTAACATTTGAGGTAGCTTTATTTCACCATCCTAAAGAACATAACCAAGAGTAATGGTATTCCTGTAGAATTTGAACCTTCCTAGAGAATCCCATAACAAAGCTCTCATTCTCCAATAATATTTTTAAAACAATTCAACAAATCCATGAAAAGAAAACAACTTTGTACACAGTGTAACTATTTCATAACGAACAGTCTACAAAAGTGACACTGTAGAAAGAGCATTATAATGTACCACATAAATCTAAACATCCTTCAGCAAAATGATTCATTTTGAACCACAGTGGCACTTTTGGGTTGAAGAATGCCAACGTGAGGGAGGATATTGAGTCACTCCGGTGTTTCTCCACACCTAACTACAAAGTCCGTGAATGAGAATATTTTGCAAACAGACCCCAACTGGAATTCATGCCAGTATGAGGCTGTGCATTTAAGCACAGGTGGTAAACTACTGTACAACCATTTGAGGGAGAATTGATTTTTCTCTGGTTGAAATGTGCGAAGATCCCATGGTTTATCTGAAGAAGTAAACCTAAAGATAACAGTTTGGTAACCCAGGGTGATGTTTACAACTGTACTGAATGTGACAGCTTTCAAAGTATTATGTATATTTCTAAGGCTGTACATGTACAGCTCTGACAGCATGTCAGTTATAATTCTTGTAAAAAATGGAGGTAATTTATTATGGTTCAAATATAGATTAAACTATATAAATGCTTCACCATAAAATACTAATTTCCTCATTGCTGAGGGGCTCATCTGCATTCTAAATAGCGGTAAAGATGTTTTAATTGAATAGGTTTTTCTTCCCTTTTACTGTCAGCTTCAACCTGACTTGCTAGGGTTAAAATAGATGCACAGAACTAGAGGAAATCTCTGAACAATAGATCAGAGCTTTAACCACAAACAAGACAACTACACTATTAGAAGTTAGGGGTGAGCTGGGTTTTCGTGTTCTGGGGGAACAGCGATGGAGGTTGCTCATGTGTGATTGATGGCACTTGTGAATAATACCAGTTGGCAGACATTAGTAACACTTTGTCTCACTTTTTGCTCAGTTGTTCACTTTTCGCTCAGTTGTTCACTTTTCCGCATTTGGCATGTTTTCATGTTTTTAATATGAATTTTTCAGCCATGCATCTTTGACATGAAATAGTATGAAATTTGATGCCTCCGATTTTGAAGTATTTTGTAACTGGTTGTATATGACATTAGTACAAAACTTATCATATGGAATTACCATCTTTGAAAGTAGCTTGCTTTTCAAGCTCCTTTATTTCCTCATCCCATGGACAGCAGAGAAATTTGTATGAATATTTTCCACTTAATACTGATTTCATCCTAATATATAGCCAGAGAAACTTCACTAGACTAAGTACTGGATTAAACAGGGCTAGGTTTCAAAATTATCTCTCTGTGGTTGAACCTTAGCATGAATATTGAAATTAACTGCTGCAAGACTTAGTACAGGAAAAAATGACCAGAAGAACCGAAAGACCTGCTTGCTTTTGTTTTGTACTAAGTTAACTATTGTTTTTCACCTGTCCTTGGGTTATATACAGGTCTCATCTATAAAATAAAGTGCAAGTGAGACACAGGTTTTAATCAACATGTGTGGTTCTTTTTGAACTGGGAAACTGTCTGCAACTGGGACCTTCAACTAAACGCTGAGAGATTTTTCTAAAAACTTATTCTTCTTCATTTTCCTGGCATTCATATTTGATTGTGGCCATAAGTTTCTGCACGTTACAGCCAAACACATATGACATGGACTTAAGTTTGACTACTGACATAATTAAACATCTTTACCTTCAAACACTTTAGAAGTAAGCTGGTAGTAAAAATATTCACCTTTGTAAGCAGAATTTGCACTGAGAAATGACATGTTTCCACAAAATCATGTATTCACACGCACTTTTGCAAGATCTCTGAACCAAGACTGGAGGTTTGACTCTGCAGAGAGCGAGCAGCTGTGCAGAATACAAAGCTGGCAACCCGATGTCCTCAGTCCCCGCTGACTTCTCCCAGTGCCACGCTACGGCGGTGGCTTTGGGTCTCTCACTACAGATCCAGTTTGCCATAAAGGGTTGAGAAGGGGGTTTGGAATTTGAAGACTTGTGGTCAAGCTGAGGAGATGTTTCGCAGACCTTTAAACTGAACATTTCCTGCAGGTTGCAGGTGATTGGATTTACTGACCCAAGAGGTTCTCTCTGACTAAAAAGTTTCTGTTCAAGAGGAAGGAGAAGAATGGGAGATTGAAAAAGAAACCTTATTCTCCCAGCACACCCACATCTCATTTTTGCTTTAAAAATAGATTAAACAGCCTCTCCCTTAAAGGTTGAGGAAAAGAAAGAAGAACAGAAAATGAGTTATACAATATTTCCCCAAAAAATCCCTCTACAACCACAAATAATTAGGTAATTTGTACCTTGACTTGCTTGGTCTCAGTGAGCCTCAGAATAGCACTTTTATAAGCATCATTGTTTTGTCCCTTGTCTTCATTTAAGACTGCCCTAGGCTTGCATGTCTAGGAACTTTAGTGAGCTTATAAAAAACAAAACACAAAAAGAGAACGAGCTTGCACATGAGGTAGGTTTTCCTAAGGTCGTCCCAAGTCTAATTACTATTCTAATGAAACATAAGGGTATCTTCCCAGGAGATCATTACATAGTAATTTCTCTACCAACAGCAT